>NC_046155.1:223617646-223730146 GCF_011064425.1 Rattus rattus | reverse complement strand
GCTGCTCTGTCTCTGTCTCTGTCTCTGTCTCTGGGGGGGTCATTCCTGGGAACCTTTCCCAGGCTAATTTCACAGCTGCCATAGAGCCTGCCTATAGCTCTTAGCTTCTGATTGTGCCATGTTTAGCTTACTGTCTGCCCTCTTTCCCCCAACTTGATCATGGGTCCCTGAGGGGTGTCTCTGCTGCCTCTGTCTTTGGCCCACTAGCTTTGACCTGATTGGATAAATACACGAAACAACAAGGTGTGTTCCCACGCCGAAAACCACCCAGTGCAGCACATTATGGCCTAAAATAAGTGCCCGGCTTCGCGCCGGTCTCTGAACCACAGTAGAGAAGTGGTGGGCTAGACTATCTGGTAGCAGGCACCTGGTTTATAAATGAGTGTCCCCACAAGGTAATATACTGCCTATACGGCAGGAGACATGGCTTTGATCCCTGCAGAACACTGTCTCTGTCTGCCATGCCCTTTCTGAAGAGCATTCGTGCTTTTAGCCTTGCACCCAAGACTGTAGGACCGTATTCGCTGACTCCTATATGCCTCGTGTCTAGAATTGTGCCTAGCATACAGTGATGTCAAGACCTACTACGTGAATAAAAGAACAAATAAATGGATGGACAACATCATTCATGCTCAGTTCCAGTTAAATGGACACATTGCCACTGTGGGTCCCGAACTCTCTGAAACCAGCTGAAACCGGCGTTGGGATTGGATGGGCTCACAAGGGGAGCCAATCCACAGGCTTCACCGTGACCTATTATTTATAGCCTGCTGTAAGAGGAAGCTTCACACAGTAGGTTCTTTCTTAAGAATTTGAACAAAGACTCCCTTCACTGGCAACCACAGACTCAGAAGCTGACAGAAAGGAACGGTCTGGGTGTCCCAGGGGTGGGTCTTATGCCCGCGCTGGGTGTTAGAACTGACTGAAGGAACTCACGTGAGGGCGGGTGAGGCCTCAAACTAGAGAGGAAGAAAGCCTGCCTTCGGAGAGTCAAGCAGAAGCTGAGGTCATACCAGCCTTAAGAAAGTGACAGAGAAAGGGGAACCGGTTGCCTAAATTCTCAACAACCTTCTTGTTTTGGACCCAGGCCAGGTGCAGCCTGACTGAGGAGAGACCCCCTTCATTCACAGATGAAGCAGGTTTTTAAAACCTGCCAAGGGGGGTTGGGGATTTAGCTCAGTGGTAGAGCACTTGCCTAGCAAGCGCAAGGCCCTGGGTTCGGTCCCCAGCTCCGAAAAAAAAGAAAAGAAAAAAAAAGAAAAAAAACCCTGCAAGGTGGAAGGCACACCTTCTGTCTGGGCAATAGTTTTCTGGCCTAGATGCAAAGATAAAGGCATCTTTCTTTTCTCCTGGGGTGTGGAGGGGTGGGGGGTGGGATAAGCACGCGTGTCTACACCAGGTGCCCAGCATGACAAGAGCAGAACCTGAGCCACTTTAGAATGTTCTAGTACCCCCTGGACCTGGCCTTTTACGCTGTCCAGATTGGCCTATGTTTGACAGCCAGGTAGCCTTACTGTGGCATGATCAGGCAAGGACTGAAAGTAAGCTTCAGACCAGATGGCCACCGCTTAGGCCAAAAATTAATAAACACAAACCCCTCCCACGCCGAATTACCCAAATGTAAAGTTAGCAGATGCCCATGGTTGCTGGCCTAGAGTGTCGGCAGCCCGGAGACCATCATCATGCATTGGACGAGTTTGCGTCATGGCTCCAAAAACAGTGTGTGTGTGTCTCTCTCTCACAGCTGAACCAACACTTGCAGACTGCTAACAGCAGAAATATAACCTGGACAGCATCTCGGTAGCCGCTGCTTACTGAACAGCTCTGGGAGAAAAGCACACGAGAGGCTGTCCACTCCAGTAAATCTCTGCGTGAGGAACGAGACCGGCAAGACTGGTGTGAAAGTTAAGAGAAGCCCTGAGTAGATACGATGAGAACTTTATTTCAAGATTCTACTTTTGGTGCTTGTTTTTTTATTTACAAGAACATTAGATTTTAGAAGTCCAGAGTTTTGGTTAACTCCAAAGACCTGTGAGTTTAAAAAAAAAAAAAAAAGACAAAAACTCAGTCTGACTTTCAAAGTCTGTTTATTCAAAAGCATTTGGGTCTTGGCCCGTTTTGTATAGATTTTAAATTAAGAAGCGACAGTGTTTGCTGACAAGCTGCCTGTATTTTAACGTGGAAAAAAATGAGCTCCTGAATCCAAAAGTAAATAAACTATGCCCTTAAACTATGAGATATTTTCATTTAGAAAATTTGGCAAAAAACCCAGGGCAATCATGGCAGCAGGAGCTCTCTGGATGTCTCCATACACCGCTGGTCCTGAGAAGGCCTTTAAGAATGATGGGGATTGCTGGCTCAAGTATGGATAGGAAGCTAGGGAAGGAGGTGGGATGAGGGTGAAGGCATGAGAGTGTGGTCCTTTGTCTTGGAGTGGTCATTGTCTAAAAACCCAAGAGGGAAATCCTTCTTTGTGTTTCTTCTCTACTCTATGGCTTGGCCAAGGACGATTTCCCTTTTTTGCTTGACGATCATCCAACATCGAGGGCTAACACCAGGGAATTAACTTGTTATTTGACATGATCCCTCAGAAAGAACTCTTTGACAAGTAGTGGAATCAAGACTGGAAGCAAGGAAAGATTCTCAGGAGCGGGTGGTAGAGGGAGAGAGGGGAGCAAACACATGTGCTTCAAACTTCCGTTTCCTTAGGCCAACTCTGGTTACAATGTTCCAATACTGCAAGCCAAAGGAACGGTAAGTCTCCAGCTTGACTATGCCTTGTTACCTGAAATCCAGGCTGCACTTAGTGCCAATCAAAAGCAGAATCCCTGAGACGGAGCCATCCAGAAACTTTTTGCTTATTGTTCTCAATTTCCCCAAGTGATCCAATGTAAAGCTAAGATTGAAACTTGGTGTCTGAAATAGACTTCTTAGACTATAAAGTCGAAGAAAAAAGAAAAGAGCCCAGGGAATCTTTCCATCTTCAGTACACGGATTCAGATCAAGTAGGTGTGACAGGGAGGGGGTGAGATTAGAAGCCGGTACTGCTGGTCCAAGAGACTGATTCTGGAAATCAGAGGACTCAGTTCTAGATACTGCCTCTGGGCATGCCCAGAGTTTCTGGTAAGGGCCAGGAAGTTGGGTCTGCTCCAGCATCGGGCCAAAGACCGTTGTCATAAAGAGATCAACCGTTCTACTGTGCCCCTAAGATAACTTGGGCATGCCAGCCGGCTCAGACGCTCTGGCTATCTTGGGAAATGCATTAGGGAACGGGCCATTTGTTGTCCTCCTGATTCAAAGCAAGGTGAGTTCGTGCTTATATCTAGCCTGCTCTTAGAGACCCAAAGCTTAGTTCTGAAGGCGAGATACAAGAAGTTCACTGGGAGAAGTTCACTGTCCTGCCTCAGCACCGGCATTCTGTGATGCAGGGGACAAGTGACTCAAAAGGTGCCACTCCTATTGATACAGGGAAACTAGGTTCCTTGGAGAGAGATAGCTGCTCCTGTCCCTGTCAGATGGGGCATGTGCATACATGCACACTTAAAGGATTCTCACTGCTATCACCAGCATGCGGCTTTAATCCCTACCCTTGAAAATGAAAACCGGAGACAGTTATGCTTGTTTATCTATCGTCACCAGCTAAACTAACATTCGCTTTTCTCTTTGGGTCATTGGAATGGCTAATCCTTTCATTTTATTTATTTATTTATTTATTTATTCATTTATCTAGTGTATGTGAATACACTGTAGCTGTCTTCAGACACCCGGAAGACAGCATTGGATCTCATTACAGATGGTTGTGAGCCACCATGTGCTTGCTGGGAATTGAGCTCAGGCCTCTGGAAGAGCAGTCAGTGCTCTTAACTGATGCGCCGTCTCTCCAGCCCATCCTTTAATTTTTTTAAAAAGTCACTCAGGATCACCTACAGCTCTGATTCTGTTTGGCCCCAAAGCAGAGGGTAAAATGCTTTTCCACTCAACACTGTTCACAAAGTAACTCTTTGCAGTGGACATCTCACAACTTGAACTGAATGATCTCACTGCCGTTATCAAACGTAATCTCCAAAAACCAGATCAGAAACACTATGGATGCTTGGAGACAGGAGGACTGAAATGCAAGAACCTGGCTTTGAATGAGGTCGAGTTCAAGATCATAGAAGGGTTCGGAGAGGATGCTTAGCGGGTAAAAGCGCTGGACACCAAGCCTGAGGATTTGGATTTCATCAACAAGGCCCCTGACTTCTCCATGCACCTCCATGTGCCTGCATGTGAGCATACGCAAATAAATAAACGGGGAAAATCATCCAGAAAGGCATGACCCCAGACCCCAGAGCGCAGGAAAAGGCACAGCAGGGGGATGTGGGGGTGGGCAGTTCGCATCAGCAATCATTTTCCGGAAACTGGTCATTCTCACGTCCTCTGTCCTTGTCTAGTTCCCATGCAACCCTCACAAGTTGGAAATTATAAAAACCGCCCTTGAAAACTGTTGGACTACAAGTCAAAAGTTCTCCAGTTCTTAGGACATTTTAAATAATGACAATCTGCCTACTAGGTGTGCCATACCATCGTTCCACATTGACTACTGAGATATGAGAGACCAAGTTAAGCCATTAGTCCTCCATCATGAAGTGCAGCCTGAGCGACACCGGGCCTCAATGAAGTTCCTGGTTTTTGCCTGTCCTTGGAGGTCAGAAGGCAGCGGCTTGTCTTTACAGCAGCAATACTGGCCCCAGGCTTTCCAGAGAACAGTAAGGCAGATCCACACACAGCCAGGCCAAGCTCTCATTGACACCTCTATGGGTTTTCACAGTCAGGGAACCTGGAATCCCCTATCCTGTTACCAGCAACCCCTCCTCCCCCCGCTAAGAAATCGCTATTCCAGAAGCAAGAGTGAGTAGGGTCATCTTCCTAGCCCTGTACTAACCCCTGAAGTAAGGGGACCACACCCTTCAGAGGGACCACAGTCATGTTCAAGACTGATTAGCCCGAGAACCAAATTAGCCCGAGAACCAAAGCCAACACTGGTGCCGCCTGGCGCCGCACAACCTAGCAGGAGTCCAGGGGAATCCGCGGAAATCGCGCCGCGCTGCACCCGCGCAGAAGAGAGGCGCACCCACTCCGGCGCACCCACCGGTCGCCTGCCGCTCAGCCGAGGGACACCAAGCCTCTGCAGCCCAGCAGGAGGCGGCGATGTGAGGACGACAGCTTTTGCCCTTGCTCTCGTCCCCCCGCCCCCACGGCTGCCCACCAACGTCCAGGGAAGATCACCACACTGCGACCCTCACCTGTCCGGGGCTAGCCCCCCAGGGCCACCCAGGGCCATCCCGAGTCACCCTTACCTGAGCCGGAGATGTGGACTCTGAGCGGGCGGCCCCGGCTCGAGGCGGACGACAGGTCGCTCTGGGAGCGGCCGCGGGGACTCGGGTCCCCGGGAAGCCAGCGCAGGGCAGGCACGGGTGGTCCGGGAGCCTCGGGCTCGGGGTCCAGAACCTCCGCCGCCACCGCCTCCTGGCCGTCTGGCTGGTCCGGGGACATCTCAGGGCTCCTGCCGGCTTCCGCCATCCGCTTTAGGCTCCAGGAGGGAGCAAGCTCAGGCAGGGTGGAGCCGGCGCAAAGAGCTGTGCTGTCCGCCGCGGCCCCGCGTGGAGCCCCCGGCCGGTTGGCAGGGCGGGGAGGCGGCCGCAAGCAGCGGGGCGCAGCGCGGGAGGAGGAAGAGCACAAAAAAGTTTGCACAGGAAGGAGCCGCCTACAGCCGGCTCTCGCTCCTGCCGGCGACAGCCACCGGGCTCCGAGTCTGCCACCCTTGGTGCCCTAGAACCTGCCTAAGCTGCTCCGCCTCCCAGGAGCGGCCCCTCTATTGTAAGACAAGGGTCTGTCGCCTCTGGCCCTGAGAGGCTCACCCAGAGGGTCTCAGAGAAGTGGAGTTTTATCTGCAGAGCGTTGATGCAAGGTCACAGTTAACGGTCTCATTTGCACTTGGCCAGGGAGGGGTGGGGGACACGCGTGCACACACCTGACCGGCTTGTAATATAATGGGGCAAGGACCCAATGACTGTCATATGTAGTTTACAGGTGCAAAACACTGGGCACTGGGTTTGCCAGATTCCTGGCAGATCTGGAGTCGCTTGTGAAGTCTGGTCCTTTGATCCTCCCCGCTCTAGCACCTCTTGCCCTTGTCAAAGCTCATCTCTGTCTCTCAGAGTCCCACATTCTTGGGCTTCCGTCTGTGCTGGGTCAGACTGAAAGATCGTGGATTTTTAAAAGATCAGTCTTTTAAGGGATGAATTAGTGTCCCAGATGTGATGTGTGGGTCTTCCAAAGGATGACTGACAAAATGGGTAAGGGATGCCTGACAAAAGGGGGCGTTGGTTTTGCTAACTGAATCTCAGCTTTATCAGTTACACAATTAGGTCCCCAAGTAGCGGCTGGTCCAGAAATGAAAAGCTAAGTAGCTGACCTTCTCTGCAAGTTTCTGACCGTGGAGGCATGTTGCTGGGCTTCACAAAGTCACCGTAGACAGCGACAGGAAGAGAAGGAGACAGAGAGAAAGCCAGGCCACAGTCAGCCATCACAATGCCACGCCCCCTTTCCCCTACACACGCAGCCACACATACCTTAGGTTCGACTTGTATGGAATTATTTCATTTAACAAGAAAATCAGCCCAAGCATAGGGTAAGAGAGAAACAAGAACCAGGAGAGTAAAGTTAGACAAACACGAAGACGATGAAAAGACCTAGCAACTAGGTCACAGTGTTCACAGTGCAAGCTGTAAAAGGCTTTTTTTTTTTTTCTCACGGCAACTCTGCGTGCATGGGGGTGGGTTGCGGTGGGGTGGATATTTTCACAGTCAGCAGAAATCATCTGGACCTGTGTTAAGTATTTCCTGCTAGCAAAGTTTGTGAAGCAGCACTACTCCAAAACCCGGTGAGACGGCTAGGATAGGCGGGTAAAGGCGTTTGCTACAGTGAGCTTAAGGGTCCTGGTTCTATTCCTATGTTCCTATGACCTACGAACCGGAAGAAAAGAACTGACTCCTCCAAGTTGTCCTGCACATGCATCTCTCTCTCTCTCTCTCTCTCTCTCTCTCTCTCTCTCTCTCTCTCTCCTCCCTCTCTCTCTCCCTCCTCCCTCTCCCTCTCTTTCCCTCCCCCTCCTCCCCTCCCTCTTTCCCTTCCCTCCCCTCCTCTTTCCTCCCCTCCCTCCCCTCCTCTCCCTCTCCCTCTCCTTCTTTCCTCCTTCCCCTCCTTCCTCCCCTCCCCTCCCCCTCCTCCTCCCCCCTCTGTCCTCCCCCCCTGCCCCCCTCCCCCCATACACACACAGAGACACACTAAATTATGTGAAACAAATGACTGCACTCTAAGCGTACACCACTTTCTTGGTTTCTCGTGTGGTTTAGGAGAAGAAAGCTCTGTGGTTTCAGAGAGGGCAGTGATAAGGTAGTGGGGGCACTTAGAGGTTATCCCAAGCCAAAATAATCACCCTTAGATTGTTTCAGATCATAATTAGATTAGTTCATGAGAGTATATGTTACAATGTATACTTACATTACGGTGGAAAACTTACATTACGGTGGAGCGTGTCACCACATTTGCCAGCTTGCCATCCATGGTGTCCCACACCTGCTGTTGTATTCACCATCTTCCAACGGTGTCCTCTGGGGTTCCCTCTCCAGCTTGCAAGCCAATCTTCGTTCTGAAGCATGATTCCAGTTGACTCACCAGGAGATGTACCATCTCTTTCTCCCATTGCCTGCTTCATGAGTATGCACACATCCTTCAGGCTCTGCCTCTCCATCCTTTGGTTGATCTTCTGTGTCATCTGTCGTGAAGACAAATGGTTAAGCAAGTGCTTTAGAACCCAAGAGGTCTTCCCTGACATCTTTACACTAGTCACTGGTTTAGCAGCTCAGCACTTCAAGTTTTATTTGACAAATGTCTCTGAATGCCTTTTATAGACCAGGCACTGTGCTAGTATCTCTCTCCATCTACTCTTTCCCTCAGTTTATCCCCTTCATTCCCACACTATTTCCACGCCCCTATTCCTGCGTCCTTCTGTTCTCTGTTTTCTGTGCTTTCCCTTGTAGCTGCAGTGTGACTTCTCACTCCACTACTTTGTAGAGCGCCATTGGCAGCCATCAACCAAGATGCCCATGTCTGGGGACTTCCTGCTGTTGTTTGATCTGACTCGAAGGCACTTGGACATTGGCTTCTTTCAAGACTCCGTCTCTCCGGTTTCTAGAACACTCGTCTCCCCTGGTGTGACTCTAGTCCTGTCTCTGTCCCATCCTCTTGCTGGCATCTTTTCGAATTGCTTGGAGTGCCAGCGTCAGTCCTTATTTTTGCCTTTGACAGACTTTGCCTGGGAAATCATTACCCGTGGCTTTGAACTGTGCAGAGATGAGTTCCCAAAGAATCACCATCCCAGTCTTGGCTTGGGATCACATTTGGTGATCTATTGGCCCTTTCTTCTTTGTCCTTCCTTCCTTCCTTCCTTGCATGAGAGCTGTAGGTGTTGTTCATATGCATATTTACAAATGGGGCACACGCTCCAGCATGTCTGACAGCATACAGACACACACACACACACACACACACACACACAGACACACACACACACACAGACACACACACACACACACACACACACACACACACACACACACACACACACACACCCACACCCACACACACACCCACACACACACACCCACACTCACACACACACACATACACACACTCACACACACATTCACCCCCCACACCCCCACACACCCCACACACACACCAACCCCACACACACACACACACACACACCCACACACACCACCCACACACCACACACACCCACACACCACACACACACGCCACACACCCACCCCACACACACACACACCACCCCCACCACCACACACACACACCACACCACACACAACACACACACACACACCCACACCACACACACACACACACACAACACACACACACACCAACACACACACACACACACCACACACACACACACATTCATACACACACACATTTATACACACATACACTCATACACACATTCATACACATACACACACTCATACACACACTCACACACACACACACACACACTCACACACATTCACACACACCCCCTCTCCACACACACACACACACACACACCTCCATGAGGCCAGTGTCTAGACAGGCCAGAGATAACTGCTGAGAACCATGCTGCATCGCTCTTCTGGCTCAGCTAAGGATGCACCATCCCTCAGTCACCCAGAGCAGTCTGACATGGCTTGTCTCTAGCCAGCCCACTCTGGGGAATCCCTGCTTCTTTTGAGCAAGCCGCTATGCTCCACCCAGCATTTACATGAGCTTAGAGGATGATCTTGAACTCTGGATCCTCTGACCTTCACCACCTGGGAGCTAGGCCTACAATTTTAAGCCACCAGACTTTCTCTATGTGGCCCTGGGAATCAAAGCAGGGTTCTGTATGCTTGGCAAACATGTGACCAACTGAGCTACACCCTCAGCCCCAAGCCTCCATTCTTAATGTTTCTTCCACACTCCGAGGTCAGTAACACAGCCAAAGCCGAACTCTCTTTCCTGCACCACAAACCCATTCTTGACAGCAGGGCCTCTTGAGACTGCTCCCCCCCCATGTCTTGTGTACCATCCCCTCTTCAGTTGCGGTCTTCATCTTTTATTTTTCTCTCACGGATTTCTCTGCCTCCTCGGGCACTTTCTTCTACGCCACCCTCATCACCGGCACAGAATAATCTCCTAGCGGAGTTCACAGGGGCTTGCTCAGTGTAAAAATCTTTCGGGAAGGCCTTGAGTGTAGTCGGGGACTACAGTATGTGTGAGATCTTAGCATCAAGACCCAATGTGAAGCAAAAGAAACCAATTATCCGTGACATAGAGGTGACTTTTCTCTCTTTTGACCGTGCTAAGCGAGTGTTCTGGGATCCTGCCCCACATTTTGTCCTTGAAACAATTACGTTAGCGAGCAGAGCGTGCGAAGTCACAGCAAGGACAACGTTCAGGGCAGCGTCTAGACCCCACCACAGTGTCTGAGTAAGTCACGGTTGCTTTATTTTGTTTTCCACTGTTATTCCTTTGTACTCCCATTCCTTGGCCTTCAGGTGCCATTTCCCAATCTTCCTAATTTCGCCTAACTGGCCATAACTATCCTCCAACCCTCAGGACATGTGTCCCCACGTGAGCAGCCTTGCTGATTCTCCCTAGCCTTGTGGTCATCCTCGGTACCCCCAACCCTAACCCCCCGCTGATGTCCCACAAACCATGTATATATCTCTCAATGTCCTCTTCACATGGGATTTTTGCTGTAACATTATAAAAAATGCTGTCTTTTACCCCCACTAGATCCAGCACTGCAGTGCCCCAAGACATCTAGTAGATGTCTTCATCTCAGTCAACAAAGCGTCTCACCCGCTCTGCTCCATCCCATATCACACTGACGAAGGTTCCTCTGAGCCTGGCGACCATCTCTCTACCCATCTAACCCGAGCCAGGTTACCACCATGCCAGACCTACACATTTCAATTCCGTGGTGGCCCAGTGTCTCCTCCACCACAAACTCTCTTAAACTCAAATCGCCATATGAAAGAACACACAACACAATAACCTCTGATCCAATCGATAAGATATAATTTGTTCATCTAGACACACAAAACCCTGTACACATCCATCCCTGAAGAACATTCATAACAACCTGTAAATGTACAGAGAGGAGTCTTAACATCCTCCTCCATGCTCTCTCGGCTGCTTCCCTCCTCGCTCCAGGCTCCTCCCCCTCTCTAAAACTTTTCTCCCGCCCATCCTTCCCTCTCATCCAATGACAGGCCTTGTTCTATCCTGTGCTTGTCTACACCTGAATGACATCATTCGACATGGGACTGCACTTTCACAAGGGCAATCTGGCTCCCCAGATGCCTCTGAGACTCACAGCTCCAAAAGGACGGATTCCTGCCTTTGTTTCCCCAGTGCCTCTCTGGTCTCAATGAATCTAGCAGTGAGGTAGGTCTATTGGGGATTTAGACATTAACAAGTAACTACCGATAAATCGATGGTAACCGCAAACACTGAACTGTAGATAGAAGGTACCATCTACACCAGGAGGTGTAGGTTGATGTCACGATGCAGGTGAAGGCGGACAAGATAAAACCAGGCTTGTCATTGGAAGAGAAGGAAAGATGGGCGGAAACAAAGTTTTAGAAAGAGGAGAAGGAGCTGGGAGCGAGCAGAGGGAGGTGGGAGAACAGACGTTGAGATTGTTTTCTGTGTAGAGATGCAGGTTGTTATGAATATTTTTAAGGGGTGGGTATACCGGATTTTGTGCTGTCTAGATGGGCAAATTGTATCTTATCAATTGGATCAGAGGTTATTGTGTGGTGTGTTCTTTCATGTGGTGACTTAATTGAGTTCAAGAGAAGGTGCAGTGGTGGGACGCACCAAGCCTGCCACGGAATTGGGATGTGCATGCCTGGCGTGGTAACAACCTGACAAGGGTTGTGAGTAAAAGCAGCATGGCAAGGTTCCACTCTGGAACTGCCCAAGGACCACCTGGGTCAGAGTGTACCTTGAGGGGCAGCATGGAGCAGCTGAGATAAATTCGCGACAGTTCCTATGGCCCAATGGAGCTGGAACGAGCGAGAGAGTGACCACCCCATCAGAGAGAGCTGGAAGAGAAGCACCACGGAGCAGTACACTGCAGGAAAGAACCAAGTGCCATGAGGCCCCACAGGTGCCGGTGCTCGCTTGCGATAAGAGGCTTAGCCATTTTTTTTAATACTTAGCACAACAAGGCGTTGCCTCGACTGCCAAAGGAGGCTGCTTAGAGGATGCACCTCAGGACATGGACCTGCAGTTACACAGATAATTGAGGATCTAGGCTCCTTGGATATTCTAATGCCACAAAAGAAGCAATGATACGACACTATCTTAGGGTTTTATTGCTATGAAAAGATACCATGGTCAAGGCCACTCTTATAAAGGCAAACATTTAATGGGGGCTGGCTTACAGTTTGAGAGGTTCAGTCCATTATCATCATGGCAGGAAGCACAGCAGTATCCAGGAAGACACAGTGTTGGAGAAGTGGCTGAGAGTTCTACATCTTGATCAAAAGGGAGGCAGAAGGGGTCTCCCTTCCTACTGGGTGACGCTTGAGTATAGCACCTCAAAGCCCACCCTGACAGTAACACGTTTCCTTCAGCAAGGCCACACCTCCTACTAGTGTCACTACTTGTGAGCCAAGCATAGTCAAACAAATGCGTCTGTGGGGGCCAAGTCCAACCACCGCACCATCACTAGAGACGGCAACCTCTAAGGTTCTTTTGGTCTGAAACATCATAGCTCTGTGAAAATTTGTTGAAGGTGAGGCTGGGTTTTGGCAGCATTTTCCCATATGGTATTTGCCTGAAAACCTAAAAAAGACTTAGTCCTCATTTCTTTCTTTCCTTCCTTCTATTCTTCTCACTATAAAAACCAGCCAATAGAGCCAGGAATGGTGGCACACACCCTAATTGTAGTACTCGAGAGACTGAGAAAGTAGGATTTTCAAAGATCCAGCGTAGCCTAGGTCGATACACTCTGTCTCAAAAACAAACATACTAAAAAAAATAAATAAATAAATTCATAGAAACAGAGTAGAATGACAGTTATCAAAGTTTTTGGGGTGCAGGATGCTGTCAGGGAATGACGGGGAATGGTAGAGAAGAGGAGGAGGTAGATAGATGTGCCCAGAGCCTTGTAGGAAAGGGTTCACCATAAAAAAAAAAATCTGTGAAGCATTGGTTCTCAACCTGTGGGTCGAGACTCCCTTGAAGTCACATGACCTTTGTGCAGGGTCACGAAAGACCATCAGAAATTATGGATGTTTAAATTAGAATGCATAACAGTGGCAAGTTTACAGCTATGAAGTAACAGCAAGAATAATTTTATGATTGGGCATCACATGTGATGGTTTATATATGCTTGACTTTGATGGTTTATATAGGCTTGACTTAGGGAGTGGCATATTTAAAAGATGTGGCCTTGTTGGAGTAGCTGTGTCACTGTGGGCGTGGGCTTAAGACCCTCAGCCCTGCTACCTAGAAGTCAGTCTTCCATTAGCAGCCGTCAGATGAAGATGTAGAGCTCTCAGTTCTGCCGGCACCATGCCTGCCTAGATGCTGCCCTGCTCCCACCCTGGTGATGATGGGCTGAACCTCTGAACCTGTAAACCAGCCCAATTAAATGTTGTCCTTCATAAGACTTGCCTTAGTCACGGTGTCTGCTCACGGCAGGGAAACCCTAAGTAAGACACCACAATGTGAGGAACCGTATCAAAGGGTTGCAGAGTCAGGAAGAGTGAGAAGCACTGCTACAAAAGATTTAAGGAAGATGATGACTTGATCCGTCAGTTTTTATTCAATTTTGACATGCGAAACATATATTTGATTTGTTTCGTTGCTTTAAAGATTGAAGAGAATATATATCAGCCGCCAAGTCGAAAGATTGGGATACACTGAAAGTTCAGTCTACCCCTCTAAGACATTAAGGAACCACAATAACTCTTTTTTAATTCATCTAAGTCACATTTAACTCGTTTCCACTTTCGAAGATCATCTCAATGACGTTTTTCCAGAATCCAGTCCTCTTTGGACCAAACAAGGACTTTCCGAGCTCATAGGTCTGCAAAAAATAGGCGGGCACTTCTCTGTTGCAAGACAACCACAATGGTGCTTCTGATTCTCTCCCTCTCCCTCCCCCCTCAAAAGGCAAGTAGTTCTGCAATGTCTCTTGTCATCTACTCCAAGACCAGCCACAACCACTTTGATGAGACCTCTAAGATATCATGCACAATGTTCTGGGCAGCTGGGCAGCCCGAGCTAACTTGTCTGTGTCCTGTCTCCTTCCGCCCACCCAAAGCCCAAAAGTCTCCATTACCACTTGGGAACCAGAGCTGTCTGACGTTTCTGGCTGTTCCTCGGGTCTTCCCCTCGATTCACTAAGCACTGTGGCTAGCACAAATACAAAATGACCCTGCCACATTGGAAAATGCTGGCACATGTACAGCAGGACTGTCTTAGTGGCTGTTCTACTGCAGTATGGGGGTTCCATGACCAAAGCAACCCTTGTAAGAGGAAGCATTTAACTGGAACTGGCTTACCTCTTCAGAGGGAGCACGTGACACACAGGCCGGCGCTGTGCTGGCTGGAGAAGTAAGTTCAAGTTCTACATTCTGATCTGTGGGGGAGAAAGAATGTGAGTGGGGGATGGGGAGGCAGTCATCCTTACAACCCCGGAATAGAAAGAACACCCTGCCCCTAGGTGGCACCACCCACAGCAGGCTGGATCCTCCTACGTCAGACATCAATCAAGGAAATGCCCCGCCCCCATCCCCAGCACTTGCCTAAGGGCAAATCTAGTGGGGGTATTTCCTCCGAAAAGGTATTGGATTATCCTGGTTTGTGCCAAACTGACACAAAGAAAAAAAAAAAGAAAGAAAGAGAGAGAGAGAGAAGAGAGAGAGAGAGAGAAAGAGAGAGAGAGAGAGAGAGAGAAAGGGAAGAGAGAAAGACAGGCAAGAAGGAAGGAAGAAAAGAAAACGGGAAAGAAAATCTGATCAGGACACACCCTGTGATCTAATGACACTACTGTGAGTGATGGATCCAAACAAAACAAAAGCTTGCGTGGATGCAAAACTGTGAAAGCAAGTGTTTATGCAACCGTTGTTAATGCTCATCAAAGCAGAAGGCCGTTCAGTGGGCACAGCCACACAGGGGATGCTATCCAGGAGCAGGAAGAGAAGAACTATTGCTGCATCATGGGGAGAGTCTTACGTTCTACTTGTTAGAAGAGGCCTGACTAAGGATTTACAGCTTCGTAGTACACCGAGTAGTTTAATCAGAAAACAAAAAAAAAAAGTTTAAAAATCAGATTAGTAGTTGCCAATTGCTTAGAAGTAGGGAATAGGATGACCCTGGGGGCATAACAGGACTGTTCTAAAATGTGGTTGTCATGGTGACTACTCACCTGTATTTGTCAGCAGTCATAGAATTCCGAGCTGAAAGGAGAAACTTGCTGTGTGTAAAGTTATACCTGGAAAGAAAGTAGAGGGGTGGGGGGTGGGGAATCCCATTAGGTTGCTTTCCTTTCCTCTGGGGACAGTGAGCTTACTTTCATCAATGGTGACAAACTCTGTGTGTGTGTGTGTGTGTGTGTGTGTGTGTGTCTGTGTGTTGTTGTTGTTGTTGTTTTTATTGTTGTTGTATTGTCTCGAGGGTCTGCACTCCCAGGAGAAAGCTTTAGACATACAGAAGTATTCTTGTGTGGCTTCCGGGAAGCAAAGGTCTGTCTCCTTGTGTAGAACAGAGACAGACCTATCTTTCGTAACTCTTTCCGCATCTCCAGCTGTGTGGGAATTGGAGGGGGAGGGGAGAGAAGATTAATGATGAAGCAGGTACCTATCTTCATCATTAGGTATTTGACAATATTTGATCCGTTTGCTTCTAAGCTCAAACTCACCAAGGAAGCGGGGGAGTAGCTGAAATGACCTTCAACCCCCTAGTGAGACCACACCAGCAGAATAATAAGCCAGAGTAACTTCTTAACACACTTCCTGCCCTGCTATATCTCAGCCACATTCCACCCCAGGACTTGATTGCCAGGTTGAGGCCTCTTTTGGGAACTGAGGGTGCTGGAAGTCGATTGTACAGCGTACTGAGAAGAAGGCTGAAGAAAGGCAGCTGAGGCATTAGTTTGCGGACTGAGTGAGTCAAAACAAAAAGAAGTTTCCTCGGCTCGTGGTTCCTAGGTGCATGGTCAAGGGGTCTGAGATGGCTCTCTTGTTAGCCGAGTCCTAGATAACATAAACATCAGATAGTGAGAGACAGGGAGCCAGTCTGAGTTTGTGGGCCTCTTCTTGTCTCTCTCCCTCTTCATATTAAACCATTAAAATCCGATCATAGGAGCTCTGCCCTAGTAATTCTGCCCAACCCTAATCTCCGCCCAGTGGCCCCATCTGCAAACACTGCAGTCAGATGACATTTCCACCTCTCGGTTCCTGACAATAGGGATTAGATTGGAAACGTGAAGCCCCAGGGAGAAATGCTACCCCAACCACAGCAACGGACAAGTGAGGCAGCTTTCATGGGTTACTACTTAAAGAGGCAAATGGCCAGAAGGATCTGCTAGGAAACATGCAGAAGGTGATTGACTTAGCCAGATTGCTCAGAGAAGAGTCTGGAATCACAAAGCCTCATACACACCCGGAGCACAGAGGAAGGAGTCCATGTCGGGCTGAAGGAGCCAAGGAGGACAGCCAGTAAGGTTGGGGTGTCATCAGAGAGTACTGAGCTACAGGAGACAGGTGTCGGTGAATAGACATCCTCAAGTCCAAGCAGAAGTGGATGGGGGACTTGAAACTGGAGGGTGACATAGGTTAGATTACATTTTAAATAATTCCTCTAGTGCTGGAAAGATGGCTCATGGAGAAACAGCACTCTATGCCTTGCCGGTGGTTTGATTCACCAGTAAGCACATGGTGGCCCACAAGTGCACGTAACTCCACTTCCAGGGGATCCAACTTTCTCTTCTGACCTCCAAGGGCATCATCTATACAAATGGTATGAAGACATACGTGCAGTCGAAACACTCATACATAGAAAGCTTTTACGTGGGTATATAAAAACTGCTCTAGATTTTTAAACATGCAAATACCAGCTCAGTGAGGTGGCCCAGCAGATAACGGCGCTTGTCCCCTGACAACGCCTGAGTTCAATCTCCAGACCCCATGCAGTAGGGGGAGAGAACCGACTCCCACCAGCTGTGTTCTGACTGCATACACATGTGTTCACCACCCGAAACACACCTAAGAAGTAAACATTAATAAAAGAAAAAAACAACAGAGACAAAAACAGATGCTGATAGGTTGTAGGTAGACGCTGAGAGAAGCACGTGTCACATGAAGATGTTTTGGCTTGCCGTTAACATTTTCTTTTTTTTTTAAGTAAACAGAAATGATGGCAACTTGTTTTATTCAGTACCTTTGGAGACAAGATATAGAAATATAATAATAATAATAAGAAGAAGAAGAAGAAGAAGAAGAAGGAGGAGGAGGAGGAGGAGGAGGAGGAAGAGGAGGAGGAGAAGAAGAAGAATTGAACAGCTGAGGCATTGCACATGATTTAACAGCTACGTGATGTGGTCAAAGCTGTATGGGCTTCTGCTCATTTTTACATGGACAGCACATTTAATCCTAACTAAGGCTGTGACAAGACGGACACTTCACAGCACTCGTTCACGGCTTATGAGTTAAGGCACGGAAAGAGGAGGCTGTCCCAAGACACAGAGCTTACAAGCAGCTGCCCCAGGGATCCAGGCTCCAGAGCTGGGCAAGATAAAGTCTATCACATCGCTTCTCATTCGGAGGCTGCAGGGCAGAAGGCCAGACCCACAGAATAGTAATACAGCCTCCTCAGAGGTCCCAGACACATCTAAGTCTTAGTCCATCATAATGGCAAAACTCCATGAGAATTAGTCTATAATGTGTCTTATTTCCAAAGCATTCAGGAAAAAAATTTAAGCCTTCCTTTGGAACATTCATCAACAAGACACCCCCAATATAAAGACAGATTAAAGAGTTAAACACAGAGAAACCATGATTCATAATGCAATCAAATATAGATAAAAAAAAAAAAAAAAACACTTCCCAGGAAATGAGACTTCACACAAAGGAGAAACAAGTATTTGAATTGCTTCTCTCTATAATCTCATTTTTATGAAATCTATTCAGAGCGGCAAGGCAAGTAAATTGCGTTCTCCAGACTGTATGCGGTTTGCGCTATACCTCACTGGGTATCAGTTTGCACCGTGCTCAGTATGAGCCGTTACCCACCATGCTTTGCTGGAGTGCGGTCCATCCTTTTTTAAAAAAAAATTGAGAAAAAAAAACTTAAGTGTCCTTGTTAGATTAGTATTTTTGCTTTGTTTTTTTGTTTTGTTTTGTTTTGTTTTGTTTTGAAATAGACTTTCTCTGTGTCACCTGGCTGTCCTGGAACTCACTCTGTCGACCAGGCTGGCCTCTAACTCAGAGACCCACCTATTTCTGCCTCTGGAGATTAAAGGCAAGTTCCACAATCACCTAGTTAGATTAGCATCTAAAATAAGATCCGATGGCTGACTACTTCCCTCTGTGCCTACAAGCTAATTATCTCCCATGTGGGCACTGGGTCATTACTCCCTGAGACGGACAAAACAGATGCCCTGAGCCAGTGAAGGATCTGCCCCAGACCTAGCCATTAGTCAGTGCCCTGGAAGTGTAGAAAACTGCCATGTGTGTGAATTGAAAGACCTGACTTCAGGGACAGGGGGACGTTGGCACTCAGGAGCACTACCACACATGTGAGCCCTGCTGATGACCCGTGATGATCACTGATCATCGTGAAGATCCATTCCCTGGAAAAGAGCGTGGACCCCTTAGGGGAAGCTACTCGAACACTATCTCAGCCTCTCATCTGTTTGGTGGCTGTGATTGTATCATGAGGAAACCACACGGGGTGATGGGTAGTAAATAATAATCAAGTAAAGCAAGCGAAACCAGTGCCTGTTCCATGGAAGCGGCGAATGAGTTAGTCTCTGTTTTGCCCGGCGCTTGAGGGTCACACGCCCCTGCGTGGTGTCAGCAATTGTGACTTTGCTCCAAATTCCCTATAGTTGTTTTCACACTAGCTCACCTTTTCGAGATGGAAAGACAGCTCTTTAAAGTCAAGAGTCTTCTCTAGTTCAGCCTTAAACCTTCTCGACTCGACCTACGGTGGCGATTCAAGATATATTCGTTGAATGAATACATTTAATAAGCCATGATTTTAAGTAAATTAAACAAAAAACGGGAAAATCCTGCTGTATTTTAGCACACCTTTGAAAACTGTTTTTTTGCGTGAGTGTCTGATGTGCGTGCGTTAGGGGGCCTGTGGGGATAATAGGACACGTGCAGAGGTCTGAGCACAACGCTGGCTGTCACCTCTTGCTTTCTACTTTGTTGAGGCAGGGTCTCCTTATTTCCATGGGGGCACTGCGTACCATAAGCTAGCCAGCCAGAAAGTTTCTAGGAGATCCTCCGTCTCTGTTTACCATCGGGGGACTGAGATTACAGACCTCTGCCACCAAGCCCAGCCTGTACGTAGGTTCTGGAGATCTGAACTCAGATCAACAGACTTGAGCAGCAACACTTCTCAGTAAGCCCTTTTCTGGGGATCCTACCTTGTGCATATCTAAAGCAATTTGGAAATGGATAAATCGGGTGTAGGAGTCTTACGTGTTTTTGTTGGTTGGTTTGTTGGTTGGTTTTCAACCAAAGTAACAAAATCTGAGGACTACTCCTTGCCCCAGCTTTATATTGGTAGCTGCCATTAGAAAGACATTGGCCTTGCCTTCTGAAATAAGCGAGAGCCCACAGAAGTTCTAACAATCGTAGCAAATACCACATTTCCGCAACTCCATTTTGCTCCGCTGGTTGATGTAGACCCACCTGGTGCTTGAGTTTTAGGTTTATTTTTACTTTCCATGAATAAAAGTAATCCTCAGAGGAAACTGAGAAAGCAAAACAGACAGAGCAAATCCTCCGCTGATGTTATGAGTGCCTTACTTTCTCATATGTGAACCCTCGAGCAGTTCTGGGTAAGACGACATGATGGGCTTTACTGACCTTAGAATGAATGAGTTGTGTTTTCTTTTGTCGTTTTACTATTACACAGTCCAGGCCGACATGCGGTCCTCCTACCCGAGGCTCCCAGATCAAGTGCTAGAATTACACACATGCCCCACCAGGGGAGTGTGCATGCAGTTTTTTCTGGTAATTTCTTAATGTGTCAGCACTTGTGCTCAAAGAGGGTGTGTGACAAAGAATGGTGGCCTCTGAATGCAAACCTGAGTCATTGTAGTCCTCTGTGTTACACATGCAGCCACGGTCATCCTGCCCCAAGAAATTCTTCACGCAATTATGAGAAGGAGGCCTCCAGCTTAGTACCAATCCAGAGGGCAGAGAATCTCCTTCAAGGGACAATCACCTGGACAGCTTCCCAACTTAAGAATCTTAAGAACCACGTCACCTTAAGACAGCTCTATAGAACTCAGTGTTACATGGCTTTTGGTCATAAGATAAAAATGTCATAACAATTTCTTCTCAGAACGTCCACAAGACAGGATCGCCTTACTCCAGTAAACAGAAATGATTAAGCTCTTCTGCCTGGCTCTCCAGGAAGCTATCAAAGGTTTATTTAGTATTCCACGTCATTCTTGTTTACAGAAACGTCATTGATTTGAATCTATCCCTCCGTCCAACTACTCCCCCTGTTCAAATCTCCATACGCCTGTCTCACACCAGCGTCTCCTCAGCAGTTTCTTCTGTCTTCACTTCAGAAGGTTTGAGAAAAGTGGTTTTACATCCCGGACACCTAATCCAGACCGTTGACCCTGCCCAGAACACCTTCACTCCACACATTGCCCAACTACACATCTTTAAGGCCTCAATCAAAACTTTAATTCTTCAGGAAGCTCTTTCTGATACACAGATTCAGTTAGGGTCCCATGACATAAACTTCCAGAGCATTCTACGCTTCACCATATGAACTCCTGCTTGAAACACAGTATTTAGAAGGTTATTTACTTCAAGTCCACTAGAGAGTTGACATGTGAGAGAGAGAGAGCTGCGAACAACTTCTTCCCTTTGCCTGGCTCAGCGTCTTGCACAAAGGGAAGGCTGCAGAACTGTATTTTTATCTACCAAAACAAAAAGGTAAGGGCCGGGGTTGGGGATTTAGCTCAGTGGTAGAGCACTTGCCTAGGAAGGCAAGGCCCTGGGTTTGGTCCCCAGCTCCAAAAAAAAAAAAAAAAAAAAAAAAAAAAAAAAAAAAAAAAGGTAAGGGCCAACTGGGCGAGTGAATCAATGTATGGTTTCATTCCCACAACAAGAGTTTACACGGCTTTTCTCCATCTAATCGTATGATTGCAATGTTGGCTCTGGGCTATTGGATGGGTGTAGCTGTGCTATGGGGGATACTTTATTGGGTTCTTATACCTACTACCCTTCTCCACCCTAAGCCCTTGCAACCTTCCAACAGGAAGTAGATGAGAAAGAAAGCTAGAGAGGAAAGGGGTGTACAGACCTATTTAGACTGCTTCTTGCTGACTAGGAGTATCAAGTTCCCGAGGGCAAGCCCAATCATAGTTGTCAGAATATCCCCAACCAGCAAACCAGCAAACCAGCACCCAGTATCCAGTACCTAGCACCCAGCACCCAGTATCCAGTACCTAGCACCCAGCACCCAGTAGCCTAGCACCCAGCACCCAGCACCCAGCACCTAGCACCCAGCAGTCCAGCAGTCCAGCAACTAGAAACCAGCAATACAGCAACAGCAAAAGCAGCAAATGCAACAGCAGCATCCAGCAGCAGAAACAGCAGCAGCTGTCACAGTCTCTCTGGGCTCTTACATTTCTACCTTCCCAAGAGTTCCCAGAATTCCAAATGAAAACTATGTGCAGCTGGCAGGAATCTTTTTTTTTTTTAAAGATTTATTTATTTATTATATGTAAGTACACTGTAGCTGTCTTCAGATACACCAGAAGAGGGCATCAGATCCTATTACAGATGGTTGTGAGCCACCATGTGGTTGCTGGGAATTGAACTCAGGACCTCTGGAAGAGCAATCAGTGCTCTTAACCACTGAGCCATCTCTCCAGCCCAGCTGGCAGGAATCTTAAGCAGCCCCATATCCCACATCCGGGATCAAAACAGAAACGTATTCACATAACATGACTTGGTTTTTAGAGAAACCAAGGTTCTCACTACAGGTGAGTGCTTAAGTCTCTGTGCTTCTATCCTCACGTGCAGAACAAGAATAATAAAGGTGTCTTCTTCGAGCGCCGTGTGGCTTAGCTAGCAAATGTGCTTGCCGCCAAGGCTGACAACCTATTTGGATCTTTGGAGCTCAAATGGTGGAAAGAGAGAGGTGGCTCCTGAAAGTTGTCCTCTGACTTCTACACGTGTGCCGTGATGCCTGTAATATATCTATCCACCCCTACATGCAATAAATACTTCTGATTTTTTATTATATGTGTAGAGACATTTATCTGCATGTATGTATATGCATGAGGTGCCTCTGAAGACAAAAAGAGAGGGCATCAGCTCACCCTAGAACTAGAGTTACAGATGGCTGCCATTTGGGTAATGAGAACCAACCCTGAGTCTTCCAGAAGAGCAGTAAGTGTCCTTAACCAGTAAGCCATCTCTATGGCTTTTGTGAAGTACCATTTAGAGTAAGTTATAAACCTTGAAGGTATCTTATGGGGATTTAACGAAAAACATCCACATGGAACGGTGCCTACCACATCGCATGCAAAAATCACACATACCAGCCAGCGCCTTAAAACCGACCTCTCTGGGATTATGTGCTTCTTATGATCCCTGCGTCCAGCTGCTGCCGTCGGAATGCACTTAACCCGCCTCACATTAATATAAATATTTAATTTAATCTCGGCATATTTTTAGAACTTATTATTTTGTGACTCTTAGTTGCCCAGGGCTGTCTTATCGATTAGGCACAAAAGGCTCTGTGCCTGTACGACTTGGAGAGACCCATAGAAATGGCTTCGATTTATTCTAAAATTAGAATCGGGGAAAAAAAGATATGTTACATAAAAGAGAATGTGTCAGCACAGTATTGTATCCAACTGTATGTCAATATAATATGCGTGCGTGTATGTATGTGTATTTGTGTGCCTGTGCATGTGTGTGTGTGTGCCTGTGCATGTGTGTGTGTGTATTTGTGTGCCTGTGCATGTCTGTGTGTATGCCTATGTGTGTGTATTTGTGTGCCTGTGTGTGTGTGTGCCTATGTGTGTGTCTGTGCATGTGTGTGTGTATTTGTGTGCCTGTGCATGTGTTTGTGTGTATGCCTGTGTGTGTGTATTTGTGTGCCTGTTCATGTGTGTGTGTGTGTGTGTGTGTGTGTGTGTGTGTGTGTGTGTGTGTGTTTATATTTTGGAGTCATGTTCCTGGATAGCCCAGGCTAGCCACAAACCCACAAGTTAGCTGAGAATGACCTTGAGCTTCTGCTCCTTTGTCTTCCCCTCCTGTGCGCTGGATTACAAGTAGAGCCATGACATTCAGTGACTGCAGCGCTAAGGATGGAACCCAGGTACGGTAGTGAAGCATTGAACCAATTGAGCGGCTCCCCAATACTTTTTCATTCTTTTGTTGTCATGGAAGCAGTAGCAGTCCGTGGAGACCAAAGCCCCGAGATTCCTAACCTGCCCTCTGCTTCAGTTCCCTCCGTCTTCGGTTTTCTTCTAAAGGAAAGGGAGGCAGATGGCCCACCTGATGTCGTCACACAACTGTGCGCCTTTGCAATGCTCACTGAGAAGGACATTCTAGCGTGTAGAGAAACTCTCTTGTGCACTGCGTGGAAGCATCGCCTGTTAATAAAAAGCGAATGGCCGATTAGCAAAAGGCAGGAAATAAGAGGTGGGAATTCCAGTAGAGAGAAAGGAACTCTAGGAGATGATACGAGGCCCGAGGAGACTCCCCAACCAGACTCTAGACTTGGCACAACTTAGACTACTTTAATCGGGATAATTGCGTTATGAGCTGGCCGGAAAAAGGCAAAGTTTAAGGCCTAGGCATTTATCCATAAATAATTAAGTCTCAGAGTCGTTATTCGGGAACTGGTGAGGGTGGAAAGGCCTGAGGTCACCCTGGAGAATCTATGCCCGCCCCACCTTCATAAGCAGTCAGCAGGGGCTTAGGAGGTCCTTCCGGTCCCTCTCATTCTTACCTGCTCTTTGGAGCTGGCTCCCGGGCATGCGCAGTCCCTACACCTACCGCCCTCCCTGACAGGCTGTGAAGATTGGGTAGTCTAGCCTCAGGTTTCAGCCTTATCTGTCTTACCCTCCCCGGAGTTTCTCACACTGCTTTTCGTCTAGTCTTTCTACCGTTATTTTGTCTTCACTCACGAGTCTTAGAGCTCCTGCCTATGATCTGCTTCTCTTTCATTTCCAGTCGCTTTTTGACATCAGTTCTGGGACACCTCATTTCTCCCAACACCTTTTCATGTTTTTGGGGCTCTCTTCTCCCGTGTTATTTTTTCCCCCTTTGAAATAAATATACCTACACTGTTCCTCGTGCCTCATCTTTCCAACAGTTTTTTTTTTTCCTTTCTTTTTCCTCATTCTTCCTCTTGAGGCCTGACCTCCTCCCTCCTGCTCCTAACCAGGGCCGGCTTGCAGAAACGCCCCTGCCTGCTCTGACTGGTTCAGACAGAGGTAGGTGTTGCCTTATTAAGTTACAGGGGCCATTAAAAGCACATTGCGTGTCATGTGAAAACGCACATCTTCTGTTGTATTTATTGTGGAGCTGCTCACCTCGTAGCCTGGCACCTTCCTCTCTCTGCCAACATGTACGTATACTTATTGGGTGACAAAATTTCAATCTGTACTAAATTTAGACAAATACTGATAGTGAAGAAGTCCCATTAGAAAATACTCAGTCTTTTCTCTGGGACTAAACTGTTCAGTATTGAAGATGCCTTGCCAGGTCCTGCACTTCGGTCAGGCATGTTGGACATAGGGATCGTCAACAGTTCCCTGGTGTTATAAGGAGCACCCTGCTCCTGCCTGCTCTGGTCTTGAGGTGCTTATGCCTTGCCTCTAGTTCTTCCCAGATTAGGCCTTGAAGTTGCTGTGATGGGGACCTTGCCTGAGTAGGCCCAGGAGTGTGCTGGGTTCCTCTGACTTGTGGCTTCGAACACCAAACTTTGGCAAAGATAGCCTGCTACAGAGAGCCACTCAGGTGAGGATTCTTCTGTTTCCAGATACTTCTGACTCCTATATGTGTCACTCAGACATCAAAGTCATTCCAGGAAAACCAGAGAGCCAACCCCGCTGTGTCTAACAGGGATCCAAGGTTGTTAACCTCGCCTATCAGCCTACAATCTGACATGGGAGTCTAAGGAAATTCAGGATGGAAATGTACTTCCCTCGAGCTCCTCTTATCTCTCCGACAGCCACGATAATATTAGCTCACCATTACAAGAGGAGCCGCGGTTTCTTGATCCTCTTTGGCCTCTGCAAGTGCAGAGTGGAAGCTTTAGTACACGGTGGTTATATTGTTCGGTGAGCAGAGGCTCTAAACAGAAAGACTAGCTTAGCCAGACATTAGCCCTCAAAAGATAACAGGGAGTCCACCACAGGTGAGCCCCTGTTGTGTTTATAAAAAGATAAGGAGAGTAGGAATGTGTTTGGTGGGTGTGTGGTAAGGTGTGGGGGAAAGGAGGTGCCTCTGTCGGCCCATGCTGAGGCATCCCTTACCCCAGAGGGACCATCCACACGGATGATGGGGAGGGGAGTTGAAAGAGTAGAAGAGTCAGAGAGAGAGAGAGAGAGAGAGAGGGGGGAGAGGGAGGGAGAGAGAGGGCACAGAGAGCAGAGAAACAATAGAGGAGTAGAGAAGTAGAGGCTGGCCCTGAGCATGTGGGAAGAGAGGGGGGAAGGCAATGGGGAGAGAGGGGGAAGGGACTAGAGGACAGAGGGGGAGCAGGAGAGAGCAGAGGGGGGTGAGCAGCCCCTTTTATAGTGAGTCAGGTACACCTGGCTGTTGCCAGGTAACTGTGGGGAGGAGCTTCGACAAAATGCTAACAGCCTCTCCATCAGAAGTCCTGCTAACCCAGTAGGTTGGTTGCTCTCAGTCTGTGTTCTGGGTGCCTCTCCCCCTTTGTAACATTTTTGCTTATGCCCTCCTTACTTTTCTTTTCCTTCCCATGAACTAGGAAAAAGTTGCTCTTTCTATCACGAACCTGGGTTATTCACCAAATAAAGACTGGACAGGGCTCAGCTGGTTCTCAGAGATTTTCTACCACATTTTGAGAGAGAGAGAGAGAGAGAGAGAGAGAGAGAGAGAGAGAGAGAGAGAGAGAGAGAGAGAAAGAAACAGACTCACGGAGACAGAAACAGAAATATACAGAGAGACACACAGAGAGACAGAGAGACAGAGAGAGACAGATACATGCACACATACGGGAGAGGGGGGTGCGCTGATGTCAGCTGTGTAACAAATGTTTCATTTCCTCCACGGCCCACTTCAGAGAAGTTCTGGGAAGTGCTGATACTGGCTGGTGGCCGCCGTCCAGATCAGGCACACAAATCCAGAGTGGATCCTCCAGAGCTTCTCTCTGATATCAGCTTCACCCTCAGTAGCTGGTGACATCTCCAAGGATGGTAATGTCATGACTGCTTCCTCTTGGCAGCAACAAAGATTTATCGAGAGCTACCCCTCATCCACCAACAGTTGTCAACAGGTTACTGCTGCCCGGAGTGACTTATCTGCTGATAGAGGGACAAACGCTCAGGCTTCTTTCATCTGGCACCTCAAGGTGATATCTGCCAAGCAAGGTCATATCAGGACTCCTTAACTGTGTTCCCTACTAATGTCCAATGCTCCCCACAAAGAATTTTTTTTTAAATGAGCCATGCATCATACCTGGAGAATCTGGTGTTTTCAGATTTTTGTGATTCTCTTTGACACCTGCAAGGGCAGGATGGAAGCTTCAATGAACTGTGGTCCTATTGTTCAGTGAGCCGAGGGTCTAAGCTTGGCAAAGAATTAGCCCTCAAAAGACGAAATGGAGTCTACAGCAGGTGGGCTGAAGTGGAAGGGTCGTGATATGTCATGTGGTACAGACTCTCGTGGTGTTTTGCTGAGGCAAGACCTGTGGGAGGACACGTGATGTTAGGGGGGAGTATAAATAGGACTCAAAAGACAGTGATGACACCCTCGAATACCTAGCCTTGCAACTCTTTGTTGGTCTCGCTGATCTTCACTTTGTTGAGAGAGGCACGGCAAACAACTTTTCCTGGTGTGCTGGCTGGTTATGCTCACTCCTGCTGACTTGTGCTGATTCAGCGGAGGCCTGGCTGTTTCTGCTGGATCATGCCACTGCTGCTGACTCGTTTTTGGTATCCTGACACTCCTGAACTGGACTGCTGGTATCCTGACAGACAGAGTTGGAATTGCCCCCAAAGAACTACTTCCAAACAGGTCCACATCCCCTTGTTCTTATTTACCCACCTTTTCTCCCCTGTTTGGATGGTGGGCTAGAAAAGGGGTGAGGGTTGAAACTTTTGAGAATACTTATTAAAAGTAAGTTCATCAGGGACCGTGTTCCAAACATATCACAGATTACATTCTTTCTGTCGTTTAACACACACACACACACACACACACACACACACACACACACACACACACACCAACTAGAATCTCTTTCTCTTTTTCATTTCCAATACAATTTGATGTTCCTTATAATCTTAGGCTCCTAGTTCTCAACCTGCTATTTTAGGGCTTCCCTGAATCTTCAAGGATACTAATTAAGGGCTGTGACATTTTTTAGTATTTCCTATTGACTATGATTTTAGGATAAGATTGTGTGTACTAATTCAACATTTCTTTGCATTAATGCGAAATGATATAAATGGCCTAATATACATGATATAATATATAATGTATGATATATGTCAGTGTATGTATTATATATGACGATACAAAATAAAAGGCGTTTCAGGAGCTCAGGTCTGATGGTCAGTCTTAACCTGAAATACTACAGAAATTTATACATGCTAAAATAACCAACAGAAGATAAATATTTTGTTACATAGGGTTTACCTGGCGCCCCAGTACTGCACTGTCACCATAATGGGACCTCACCCAGCACCCAGCATATGACACAAAATTGAAGGGTATTTTCCACTCACTGAACCCTTGCTTAGGGAAAAGATAAGATGCAGGTCTGCTGCTCTACTCAGGTGAGCCTTTGAGATCAGCAGCCACTGGAGGATTAGATCGTTTGGGGGTTTTAAGACTAGGGTTTAAGACAGGTTGAGTGAAACTGGGGCCATTATACTGGTAGCTCCTAGCACATCAGATTTTTTTAGACCAATTATGGTGGTTAATATTGAGTTTTCAACTTGATACTGTCTAGATTCAGCTAGGAGACAAACCTCAGAGCACGTCTGTGAGATGGCTTTCCTTGAGGTGGGCGAGAACAGACATCATGACCAAGGCAAGTCTTATAAGGACAACATGTAATTAGGGCTGGCTTACAGGTTCAGAGGTCCAGTTCATTATCATCAAGGCAGGAACATGGCAGCATCTAGGCAGGCAAGGTGCGGGAGGAGCTGAGAGTTCTACATCTGCATCTGAAGGCTGCTAGCAGAATACTGACTTCTAGGCAGCTAGGGCAAGGATATTAAAGCCCACATTCACAAGGCCACACCTATTCCAACAAAGCCACACCTCCCAATGGTGCCACTCCCTGGGCCAAACATTTACAGATCATTACAGTGGGTGTCTTAGTTACTTTTCTATCACCGTAATAAACCACCATGGCAGCTTTAAAAAAAAAAAAAAGCATTTAATTTGGTACCTGTAATCATAGGGGTTCACAGAGATTGAACCAGCAACCATGGAGCCTGCACAGGACTGACTTCAGATCTTTCCTTCAAAACTTCCCTTTTGGTCATGGTGTCTCATCCCATTAATAGAAGCCTCAACAAAAACAATGACCACAGTGGCAGAAAACATGGCAGCAGGCAGGCAGGCAGACAGCAGTGGGGCAGTAGCTTAAGAACTTACATCTGACCCACAAGGAGAGAGAGAAAGCTAACTAGGAACAGCATGGGCTTTTGAAACCTCAAAGCTCCCCCCCCCCAGTGACACGCCTCCTTCAATAAGGCCTCATTTCCTAACATCTCAAACAGTTCACCAACCATGGACTAAGCATTCAAATATATGAGCCGATGGGGGCTATTCTTCTTCAAAACACTGCAGTGAGAGATCTGTGGTAATTGTAAGTGGTTGAGGTCTGACAGAAAAATAACAGGGAGAAAACATGAGCATCAGCGTTAAGGGCTGAGAGCTAGCTGGCTGTGGATACAATGTGACCAGCTGCCAGGCTCCTCC
Organism: Rattus rattus; assembly: GCF_011064425.1. Taxonomy (NCBI): domain Eukaryota; kingdom Metazoa; phylum Chordata; class Mammalia; order Rodentia; family Muridae; genus Rattus; species Rattus rattus. The sequence goes on along the minus strand of NC_046155.1, from coordinate 223,701,137 downwards.
CAGCATGACTTCCTTCACTGTCACAACAGATACTTTGACATTAAGCAAAAGGAAACCTTTCTGGAAGTTGCTTTTGGCAGGTATCTTATGGTGGTGCTGGGGTCCTGAGGAGACATCTGCCTGCAGAGGAGTATTGCCCCAACTTGTGGAAAGACAGTGGCTTCTGTTGCTCCTCTGTTGTGCAGAAGAGGGAACCGCAAGCAACAGATACTTAGTATCACTTCCTTCTTTGTTCATTCAGCAAAGAGAACTCCAGTAAGCTGAGGAACTCCAGAAAAAAAAACATTTTAAGGGTGGCTCAAAGCCAGGCTTTGCTGCCCATAAAGGCACAGCACTAAAGAAGATGTCATAAATGTTCTTTAGACATTCACAGTCTAAGGAGATTGGGATCTCCAGTCACACGATTCCAAAACCACCTGTGGACTCCTGTGTTAGTGGTTAGAGTAAGTCCGGTGGAGACACACAGGAGGAAGTGGAATGTTATGGGAGGAATGATTATGGCAGAAAGCATCCTGGAAGAGGTGGCGTTTGAAATGTGCCCCCAAAGGATAAGGGTTTTGCCAAAGGAGAAGCAGTAGAGATTCTGGCTTTGGGTGGCATTTAAACAACTTCCGGATACAGTTCCTGAAGATGTACTTTGATGATTATTCTAAGTGACCGGCTCCTTTTCTTCAAGTCCACCTGCATGTTGGTGTTTCTCTCTCTCTCTCTCTCTCTCTCTCTCTCTCTCTCTCTCTCACACACACACACACACACACACACACACACAGCTCTAGGACTTTTTTTTTTTTTTACACTGAACTACAGCTCCTAGATAGTACTTTCATTCCCTCCTCCCTCCCTCCCTCCTCCCCTCCCCCTCCTTCCCTCCCTCTCTTCCTCCTTTACTTCTTTCCTTCCTGATTTTTGAGACAGTGTCTCATATAGCTCTCTATGTAGTCAAAGATGACTTTGAACCCTGACTCTCCTATTTCTGTTTCCACACTACTATGCTTAGCACTACTCTGGTTTTATTAGGTGCAAGAAACAGAAATCAGGGCTTCTGGCATGCTAGGCAAGTATTCAACAACCTAGCAGGTCCCCAAACCCTCTTTAGATGTAAATTTCTTAAATGCTCATTCTACTCAGATTGCCTTGCTTCCTAATGCATTTTCTCAGAAAATTTGTTCCGCCAACTATCAACGTCAGAAATACCAAGCGCCCGAGTAGAAATGTAAAACCCTTGACCCCAACCCAGATTGGCTGAATCCAAAATTTGGGATTTCATCTGCTACAAATTCGACACTGGCAGAGTGCCACGGGAGCTGCTTCAAGAGCTCTCTGGGCCAGGAGAAGCAGCCCAGGCGATTCCTGTCTCAGGCTCCAGTCCCACGGAAGGGCATACAGCTACCAGGGCCTGGCGGTCTCTCTGACCTCTTGACAGGTTTCTGTTAGGAGTCCCTAGAGAGTGATGTCGAAGGTATTAGTCAAAGATCATCCTTAGGTTTTTGGACAAAAGGGACATCTTGGGTAAGTAGATCAGATCTACAGAAACTCGGCTTTTAAAATGCCGAGTCTGCGAAGTAACTGAGTTCTGTGGTTGTGCACCTGAGTAATGCAACGTTCTTGGAGTCCTTAGGCAATCAGAGCTCGTTAGAGCTCCCAGCCACTCCTACTCCGAACAGCGGCGGTCATCTGACCAAGCAGATCTTGGTCAGGTGACAGGAGCAGAGCACACTTAGCAAAAGACGGAAGGACAGCGCTAGGCAGCCTCTGCGGCTGACAGAAAAGGTCCCCGGGTTTCCCAGTGACTTGCGGTTCCCGGGAGGACCCCAGGCTGGCGCGCATGCGCCTGGGGCTCCTGATGTTTCTGCCGCTACTGCTGCTGGCGACCGGGTGCGGGGCCGCGACAGCCCTTAGCTATGACCCCACGTGGGAGTCTCTGGACAGACGCCCGCTGCCAGCCTGGTTCGACCAGGCCAAGTTCGGTATCTTCATCCACTGGGGAGTGTTTTCCGTGCCCAGCTTTGGTAGTGAATGGTTCTGGTAAGTGCATACCTTCGCCCAACACACACACACACACACACACACACACACACACACACACACACACACACACACACGGCTTTGTGTACCCCATGCAGTGGCAGTCTGCAGTAGCCAGCCCACTTGGCAGGAGTGCTCCCTGCTTGTCACTGTTTTGGTCAAGGATCGGTTTGCACTTCCAGATGACAATACAGAGTTTCTTGATTGAGTGTGTCCTCCCAATCAACACCAAATATACAGAGTGTTCATCGGAGTTCTTAGGCACTCTGCAGGTGGGCCTCCGCCTGTGTGATTAAGGGAGTGCCAGTTCAAAGGGACTGGTGAAATTTCTCACTGGTTAAGGGCCCTTGCTTCTTGTGATGGTTTGTATAAGCTAGGCCCAGGGAGTGGCACTATTAGAAGGTGTGGTCTTGTTGAAGTAGGTGTATCACTGTGGGTATTGGTGTTAAGGCCCTCAACCTAGCTGCCTGGAAGCCAGTCTTCTCCTAGCAGCCTTCAGATGAAGACATAGAACTCTTATCTCCTCGAGCACCAGGGCTGTCTGGATGCTGCCATGCTCCCGCCTTGATGATAATGGACTGAACCTCTGAACCTGTGAGCCAGCCCCAGTTAAATGATATCTTTATAGTATCATGCCTTGGTCACGATGTCTGTTCACAGCAGTAAAACTTTTAAGACACTGGTCTTGTAGAGGACCCTAGTCTGACTCATAACACCCATCCGCACTGGGAGGTTCACATGGGAGGTTCACAACCATGCGTAATTCTGGTTCCAGGGGAAGTTCATGCTTCTAGACTCCTCCCTCACATGCACACACCTACACAAAACACAAATGTAATTAAAAATAAAATAAGAAATTTTAAAATAAATGTTTCCCGGTTCAGCTATGAAGTTAAGGTCCTTGCATATTACTAAAGCATCAAAACCTCAAAGCAAACAAAAGGGACAGTAAGAGAGGTGTATTACCCCATGTTATCTTCATAGACACATGATGGTGGACAGGCAACATGAACTTGTTCTATCTTTAACTTCTTCCTAACCAAAAGCCAGCTTCTCCCTTCATTAGGAGATCCCAGAATCTGGCGATTCACCAGCCAGCATGGGTTGCGGTGATCGATGCTTCTGAAGTATGCATGCGACTTTGGGTCAGATAGAGGACATGGCCCTTGCTGCCTGTGAGGTCTTTACATCAGGCGGGCAAAAGCAGTGCTCACTGTGGAATTTGCTCAGCCCATGGAAACGTTTCCCCCTATCCACCCAAAGGTTTTCTTCGTTAACAAATAGGACGGATGTGTGTTAGGTTTTAGGCGTGCTGTCTTGTCTTGAAATCTTAGCTCCTTAATTTCGACGGTGAGCTAATGTGTGAAGGCAAAGGTGTTATCATGACTTAAAGGGAGGAATTAGGAGAATCAATGGCCGGGTTACAGGAGGACCTCACAAAGGAAAAAGGAGAGAATATGGCCAGCTTTTCTGTTTGCATAAGCTGTCCTTGGTGCAAAGCCACACTGATAGAGGGGAGAGGATCTGGCCACCATCTGCATACCGGGCTGGGGGCACGTACTGGGTGAGCCCAGGAATTACTTCAAGCATTTACGTTCATGTGGTCACGTGCTCTTTCTTTTTCTGCCGTAGGTGGTATTGGCAAAAGGAAAGGAGACCCAAGTTTGTGGACTTTATGAACAATAATTATCCCCCTGGCTTTAAGTATGAAGATTTTGGAGTGCTATTTACAGCCAAGTATTTTAACGCAAACCAATGGGCAGATCTTCTCCAGGCCTCTGGTGCCAAATATGTGGTCTTAACTTCCAAACATCACGAGGGTAAGTAGGGCACCTAAGACATACGCTGACAATGGCTAGGAAATGTAGGGTCGTTCTTTTCGGGTGGAAGCATTAAAGCAAGATCTCCCCGTCAAACCAGGCTTCTCAGAATAACCACAGGTGGAGATTGACAATTGCTTCCACTTTAAGGACCACGCGTTCCACTTTAGTCGGAAAGCATTATGGATCCAGATAGCCAGTACCATAGAATGAGAGGAAAGATAGACAGTTTTTAGGTACATGTTTAACCACTTATGGTGGTTCGAATATGCTTAGCCCATGGAAAGCGGCACTGTTAGGTGATGTGGACTTTCTGAAGAAAGTATATCCCTGTGGGGGATGGGGCTTTGAGGTCCTATACTCAGGCTCTGCCAGTGCAGAGGAGTCCCCTTCTGGCTGCCTTTGGATCCTGATGTAGAACTCTGGACTCCTCCAGCACCATGGCTGCCTACAGGCTGCCATGCTCCCACCTTGATGATAATGGACTGAACCTCTGAGACTGTAAGCCAGCCCTAATGAAACGTTTTCTTTATAAGACTTGTCTTGGTCATAGTGTCTCTTCACTGCAACGAAACCCTAACTTAGACATCATTTAAATAAATAAATAGATTTATTTAAAGCTGGTTGAAGAGAATGAGTATACTTAGTATATATATATGTATATATTATATACAGTTATACTTCCATTTCTGTTCTTTCTTTCTGTGTTGTTGTTGTTGTTGTTGTTTTGAGACAGGGTTTCTCTATGTAGCCCTCCCTGGCTGTCCTGGAATTCACTCTGTAGACCAGGCTGGCCATGAACTCGGAGTTTCACCTTCTTCTGCCTCCTGAGTACTGGGATTAAAGGCGTGTGTCACCACTGCCAGTCTCTCTTTCTATTCTTCAATGCATTCTTGGAAAACACCATGACACTTACGCTGCCTTCCTTACGCTTGACTCATAACAGTTGGCTGTGCTTTGTGGGTAACTTTTAGATATGCAAGTCGTGGGTGAGTCGCTACCTATGAAAGAAGACAGACCTCGGGGAGAAAAAGAAGATAGACCTCGGGGAGAAAGAGTTAGAGATTTATAATAGTGCCCAGAAACAAACAAAAGAGTTTAAGGGAGCACACAAATCTCACATGAATAAGATGTTCTGCTATAACCGCCCAGTGTCCACAAGACCAGTGTGCAAAGGATCCACCAGAGAAGTCCAGAGAAGTCCTGGCTAGTGTTATCTCTGATTAGTGTTAATGTACTGCGTAGTTTCCTTTGCATGGTCTTCTTTCTCTTCAAAAGCTGCCTTATATTCTTCAGGGGTGGGAAGGAGGCAGGAGAGATGAGCTCAAACCAAAAATCTGTACTCACCTTAAATATTTTCCCTGTTGGCCACAATCTGATAGCTGCCCAATTTCCTCTTCTAAATGTTTCTCCTGACGGGAACATGCCGATCCCTGCTGTCTAGGAACTTTCCCAACCTCTCTGACACAAAGTGAGTTCTTGAAAAAAGAAAGCCCCAAAACCTTTAGACCAGTGGTTTCCGCCCTTCCTAATGCTGTGACCCTGTAATACACTTCCTCATGTTGTGCTGACCTACAATCATAACATTATTTTCGCTGTTACTTCATAACTGTAAGTTTGCCACGGTTATGAATCGTAATGTAAATGTCTGATACGCAGGGCACCTGACCAGCAACACCCGTGAGAGGGTCTTGACCCACAGGTTGAGAACCGTAGCTTTAGATTCTGAGGACAGAGGATGAGGATGGTCTGTGTCCCTGTTTAAGGAACCAAACCGTGCTGCCAAATGTCTGCACTCCTTTCAGAAAATGTTCTGCTGGCTGCAGCTAGGGGGAGAATCACTGTGTGCTCACTGTGGGTGATGTACTGAGATGAAGAACCAAGCAGTGGCCATGCTGCCCTCTTGGGTTGAACGATTTCGAGGCAGAGGCAGGTCTTAAATGTTCACACTGCCTTCAAGCTTCCCGCAGGCATCCTTAGAGAAAGTGGGAAGCATTCGAGGGACCTCTCCTCAATGAATTTAAAGAGTGGGTTGGTCCTCAGGCTTGTCCTAACACGAGAGTAAAGTGAGCAGCTATGGTGTCTGGCAAGCATCTGCCCTTCAAGGTGTTTAAAGACGAATGAAATGGTAACAGAGTTCTTAATGGCCCAAGGCACAAGCTGAAATTTCTGTAGATTTTATAATTATTTCTCCAACAAAGCCACCCCTCTTATAATGCGCTTCCCGTGGGCCAAGCATATTGAAATCACTAAAAAAGTACAGAACTAATGGGAAGTAGCACATCTTCTTTCCCTATGTTTAAATTAGTTATCAAGCCACAGAGATTTACTTCCTGTCCTCGTGAGTATTCTGAGAATCACATTGTAATGAAACCCATCCAAGAGATAGACCTTTACCCATTCAATCAGAAGACACTGGGCTGGAGCGATGGCTCAGCGGTTAAGAGCGCTGACTGCTCTTCCGGAGGTCCTGAGTTCAATCCCAGCAACCGCATGGTGGCTCACAACCATCTGTAATGGGGTCTGATGCCCTCTTCTGGTGTGTCTGAAAACAGCTACAATGTACTCATATAAATATAATAAATAAATGTTATATTTATTTATTAAAAATACGAACCCCACAGACTATACACCTTAGGTCTTTGTCCCAAATAGCAGAGACCATCGCTCGGTGTGATAGATGTGGAAGGTGTCCTCCTCTTACCAATGACTGTCGTTGGTTGGATATTTTGTTTTTAGATGCTAGGCTAACAATCGGCTGGTGGGTATAGTCAGAAACATTGCAGACACCGTGACACTACGCTGCTCCCCAAGAGCCTCCGCTTCTGTACCTGGAGACGGAGTGTGCAGCGCTTACCCCCAATCTCGCGATACTTATATTCCCGTTTGCTTGCCCAAACGAGTACAAGACAGAATGCAAAAGTGGGCCAAGAGGGGGTTGGGGATTTAGCTCAGTGATAGAGCGCTTGCCTAGCAAGCACAAGGCCCTGGGTTCGGTCCCCAGCTCCGAAAAAAAGAAAAGAAAAAATAAAAAAGGGGGCCAAGAAATGGTTGTCCGGGGGAAGCAGTGAATTGTGGGTTTGCTTTGAATTGTTTTGGTGTTCTCATGGCTTCAAATTTATCAGCGTCAAGGTGGTAACGCTTCCGAGGGCTGTCTGCTGTCCTTTCCCAGGATTCACTCTGTGGGGTTCGGCCCATTCTTGGAATTGGAACGCGGTCGATGAGGGGCCGAAGAGGGACATCGTCAAGGAGCTTGAGGTGGCTGTGAGGAACAGGAGTGACTTGCACTTTGGTCTGTACTATTCTCTTTTTGAATGGTTCCACCCACTCTTTCTGGAGGATCAATCCAGCGCGTTCCAGAAGCAGCAATTTCCCGTTGCTAAGACGTTGCCCGAGCTCTATGAGCTGGTGACCAAGTACCAGCCGGAAGTTCTGTGGTCAGACGGAGATGGGGGAGCGCCAGATCGCTACTGGAACAGTACTGACTTCTTGGCCTGGCTCTACAACGAAAGGTCTGCACACTTTCGAGCACCTGTACGCGTCTTGAACACTCAGAAGCGTTTACCTTCCTGTGGTTTAATGATCGTTTATGCTGTGGAAGGACCAAATCCTTACCAGCCGTGATTATTAGCTTGGTCAGTAGTTAGTAAAAAAAAAAAAACTATCAGAAATATGTCAGATACTGCCAGACTGATTTCCTAATCAATTTAAGATACCAAGATCAAGACGTGACTGGGACCCTCTGCTTTAATTTGTGAGTCAAAACTGCCCCTGTACATGGAGTCCCGTTCTTTCTACTTGATCCACCAGACCTAAGAAATTGGGGAGTGTAGTTTACGTGACGTCAACCCTCAATTTTTTTCAGAGATTTTTCTAGTAGGAGGCACCAATCATCGGATAAGGACCTATAAGGCTATTTAGTCCTTGGTGGTGAGGATGGGGGGGGGGGGGGCAGGGGGCGGAATGGGACATGACTTGTCTTGAGTTTAAATTCAGGTTAGGCTACCATTCGCCACGTGAGAGTGGAAACCAGCAGTAACTGTCCAGTGTTCTCACACATGCCGTGCTGTCACAGCTGGACTCTGGGTTTTACACCAGTTATCCTCACTGAAACAATAGTGAAGGAATTCAGCCTTCAGAGAGGTTGAGGAATTTGCCCCAGGCCTAGAAACTGGAATGTGAGTTGAGACTCCAGCCCTCTCAGATCTATTGGGCTTTAGAAACGGGAGGCTTTCTGCTTTCTTACCGCAGTTTCTGACTGCGGGGAGTGGATGGATCTGTTTGTGGTGATGTTGCCCTCTGTTTCAAGGACGCTTTCTCTTGCCCTATTCATTTCAGCCCAGTTCGGGACACAGTAGTCACCAATGATCGCTGGGGAGCTGGCTCTATCTGCAAACACGGTGGTTACTATACTTGCAGTGACCGTTATAATCCCGGACATCTCTTGCCACACAAGTGGGAGAACTGCATGACAATAGACAAGTTCTCCTGGGGCTACAGACGGGAGGCTGAAATCGGTGACTATCTTACCATTGAAGAATTGGTGAAGGTACAGCAAAATATGTTGTGGGGCTGTTCTGGAAAGTTCTTATAATGAGGGGGTACAGGTTTTTTTTTCCTTACAATTGGGATTGTGCAGTGCCACAAGCTTGGGACAATATCCTCTGTGGGGTTTTATCCCTATGAAATTATATATGTATGTATGTGTATATTTGTATATTTTGTATATATGTATGTATTTGTATATGTTTAATTTTTTTCTCTTTCAAAACTATTTATTCTTAATATTTCTCTATTTCCAACTACGTTTGTGCTCTCTCTCTCTTTAGCAACTTGTGGAAACGGTCTCATGTGGAGGAAACCTCCTGATGAATATTGGCCCCACACTAGATGGCATCATTCCTGTAATTTTTGAGGAGCGCTTAAGGCAAATGGGAACCTGGCTGAAAGTCAACGGGGAAGCTATTTATGAAACACATACTTGGAGGTCTCAGAACGACACCGTCACTCCTGACGTGTGGTAAGTTTTCCCGCTTAACAAGTACTGCTTGACGGAAGTAAGCACTCAATGTCTGGGCGATCTATAGAGAGAGCAGGATAAAAAGCAAGACTGGATTACTGCTGCGTGACCGCACACGCTCCCACTTGACTCAAACACGGAGAGAAGGAATGAGAATTAGCGTGCTATTGAACAAAACGTTCATCAAATCCTGCTTACTAATGCCTAGACATCCCCTAGTCATGGGCACTTTTTAGCTAAGTTGCCTGTTAGAAAATTGAAAGGTGTCTAAATAACTGAAAATTACCAAGTGGTTAACGTAGAAAGACTAGTGTTCGGTCGCTAGTCAATTTCCTGGTTTTGGCGATACTATAGCCCACCGAATCGGCAAGCCAGAGATCCTCGAGGGCAATGTAAACAGTAAATTAAAGTTAGCCAGTAGAGGACCCTGAGAGAATGATAAAATAAAAGTACTGCCTGCTCCTGCAGAGACACAAGCTGTGATGGAAAGACTGGCGTGATGGTGGAGGAACACCGGAAATGATACTTAACATCATGTTAAGGAAGTGCAGGTGAAATGCAAGTAAAAACCACAGCCAGAAATCATCTCACATCCTATAGAGTAGCTACCCTTTTAGAAAGGGCAACTGATACACTCCAGGGTCCTGAGAACTTGCAGTCCCAGCAGCTGCGGTGGGGCAGTACGTCAGTCCCTCAAAACATTGAAACAGAATCACTCCACTACCCAGCAATTCCACCTCCGAGGATATAGGCAGAAGAATGAGACCAGAAGAACTATATCCCCAGACACTTAAAGTGTGAGAGCAATGGAGTCCACTCACAGACAGTTAACCTAAAGGGGTGTGTATGCACGCTACACACATTATTCAGCTCTGGGAAGGAAGGTGCTGTAGTTAAAATTAACGTGGGGTTTCTACCCCACATCTAATCATTTAGATCCCAGATAATGGACACAAAACCTTTATATTTATAATAAACCTTTAAAGCACTAGAGCTAGGCAGATACCTACCCTCTATGCTATTGTGTCTACTTCCCTATCGAGAACCCCAAGATAGAACTTGCCATGTTCCATCTGGGCCACTCTTGCTCTAACCGACCAGCCCTCGTGACTAGTTCTCATGATCTCTCGCCCTATGGCGTCTCTCCTCTCGTCCTTTTCTGCCCTCCACGTGTTTTCTTCTCAGACCCCCAGTCCCAGGGAACTGAAACCCAACTACTTCTCTTCTGCTCAGCTATAGGCTGTAAGACAACCATCTCCTTGTTCCTGAGGCAACCAGTTCTGGGGTGGGTGGGGCAGCATTTAGCATTATGGGACACAGCAACAGGTCAAACCTCAACAGGAAAGAAATGCTGCAACACAGAAGAAATTTTCAGGAATTTGTGTGAAGTGAAATGACACAGTCGCAAAAGGGGACAAATATTATTCATGAGGTACCTAGAGTAGTCAAAGTCATAGAGACAGGAGCAAGGGGGCGGGGAGGTTGGGGGCTTGATTAACGGGGTGTGGTAATCTGTGACTACAGTTAATTCCTTATGTGTCTCCTTACTCCTTCCCATTCTTATGCTACTCGCAGAAGATTGCCATTGGCTAAATCCAGCTATATCTTTCTGAGGCCCTACTAAGTGTGACTACCCCTGCAGTCACATAGGCACAATGTCAAATTAGCTCACCGTTGGCTTTAAGCCCAGCCTCTCGTTTTCTCCCTCACATCCCAAATCCTCCAGGCAAGGAGGTGGCACAGCTTTCTGATTCCACACCTCCTCTCCAGCCCCCTTCTTTCTTAGGCCCTTCCCCACCCGCACAGAGGCACGTTATTTATTTTATCTCGTCGCCATTCACCTTTCCGTTTTCTCCTTTTACTCCTAATAAAATATCTTGCGGGAACAATTTCTGACTGTTGCTTCTAGCTGGAGCTCCATTCCTTATCTCTGGAACTCACTAGGTTTGGGTTTCCACCCTACCTCTCCGGAAATTGCCATGTTCAAGACCCACTGTGGCTTTTCTCTTGCAGCCCCAGTAGCCCGTGCCAGGTTTCTTGTTTTCCGAACCCTCTGGCATTGCTTGCCTCAGACGATCAGACTCTTTGGCTGTTCCTCGTTAGCCTGAGTCTGATCTTTCCAGCCTCTTATCTCCAAGTGTCTAGCTTAATCCTCCACTTGACATTCGGTGGTTTTAACCTGCCTTCCATCTTCACGGCCGTCTTAGTTAGGGTTTCCATTGCTGTGAGGAGACACCATGGCCATGGAAATTCTTATGACGGAAAACATTTAACTGGGGCTGGCTCACAGGTGAGAGGTTTAGTCCATTATCATCATGGCGGGAGACAGGGTGACCTGCAAGCGGGCATGGTGCCGTAGCTGAGAGTTCTACATCTGGCTTGGCAGGCAGCAGGGAGAAAGAGACTCTGGGCCTGGCTTGAGCATTTGAAACCTCAAAGCCCACCCTCGGTTCTGCTGCTGGCTGAGGCCGGACCATGGGCCCCTTGTTCAATTACACCTTCACCAGCTTTCTGTTCTTTGATGGTTTCCTTCACTGCCTAAGCTTGGCTGTCCCAGAACTCAATCTGTAGACCAGGCTGAACTTGAACTCTGAAATCCACCCGCTTCTGCCTCCTCAGTCCTGGGGTTAAAGGCACAGGCCACCATGCACAGTCCTGAGCTTTTTTTAAAATTCCTTTTCACAAGTTGGAAGCTTAGCTGGGTGCAGTCTTGCCCTGAGGTCACCACTCCCTTTTTATTTTATTTAGCATGAGGCTTTTCTTTGATCTTTTTATCTCCTAGAGCAAAGCATTTAGCTCCAATAAACTTCCTGGTGCCCTTTCCCTCAAACTATACACTTTGTATTTTTCTTTTCTCCCCTGCTCCCTTTCGTTACAGATCTGCATAAATGTGGCCACTAGCAACCCATAACACAGGCAGTGCTAGGCTGTTCTGAAATCCCTTCTGCCAAAACTGCTAATCCGCAACTCTTCAGTTTAGCCTCAGTCAGAGTTTTGGACGAGGGGAGAAAGCAGCCATATTTTCCACCAAAATATGATATGAAAGTCTCTAGGCCATAAACACAAATTCTTCCCTGAAACCTTTTGAGCCAGGCCCCTACAGTTCACATCACCCCCAACACCTCTGTGTTCCTTGTTCCTACCAGTATGGCCCATTAAGCCCCACCTAAAGTGTTCAGCTGCTTTTCTAATGCAAGCAAAGTTCCAAAGTCCACATTCCGAATCCAAACAGAAGCATGGTCCAGTCTATCTAGCAAAGGCCCTGTTCCAACCTCTGTCTTAGTTCCTCCAACAAGCCACACCCACTCTAGCAAGCCACACCTACTCGAACAAACCACACCCACTCCAACAAACCACACCCACTCTAGCAAGCCACACCTACTCCAACAAGGCCACACCCACCCAACAAGCCACACCCACTCCAATAAGCCACACCCACTCCAACAAGGCCACGCCTCCTAATGGTGCCCTTTGAGCCTAGGAGCCATTTTCACTCAAACCATTCACACAACAATCAGTTCATCATCAGGTCTATTGTTCTGGCTTCTGAAATGTATATAGACTCTAGCCACCTCACCTTCTCTGTGGTGGCTTTCCATTGTCTCACCCCTGGATTACTTCAGTACCTTCTCGACTAACCCTATTTCTGGCCTGTGCTTTGTGTTCTATTTTTACTCCTTTCCGAATGGGATGCGGGAAATCTGAACATTCTTGCCAGTACAATATACACATATGCCCAGCATACGTGAATCCATCAGAGGGGCAACCTTGGGGTCAGTCTTCAGACACCTTCCACCTTCTGCTTGAGCCAGCTTCTCTTATTATAGCGAAGCCTAGCGCTTCACCCCATAGGTCCAGGTACCTGGTTCATGAGCTTCCAGGAATTCATGTTGCATTCTAAGACTAGAGGTGTACCCCTGTGTTCAGATTTTGAAACACAGACCCTCAGGATCGTGAGGCAAGCCCTTTACCGACTGAGCCAGCTTCTAGCCCTTTACTCCTGTTCTTTTTATATAGTCTCAGGAGAGCAATCAAGAAAACTAGTGATTTATTTGTGTTTTCAATATGTCATGACGTAACCCAGGCTGACATCACGCCTGGCTTAGAGCACTCCTGTACACAAATTCTTCCAAGGCCTCCAGTCTCGAGGGAGAAGTGAGGCCTTGCAGAGGTCTCCTTGGCCTTAGGAAATCTGGTCCTTGCTTGTTCTGATCTCCTTGGCTCTCCCTTTCCCTGCTCCCCGACTCCCCTGTTGCTGTGCAGGCCAAGCACACTAATCCTCCATGCTTTCGTACCCGGAAGTCTTTCCGACATGTTCTCATGGAGCATCCTGGTTTGTGGGTTTTATGGCTGTCTTCTCAGAGAGACCGTCCCTCCCCATTCTGGTCAGTGTTCTGCCCCAGGCCTAGCCTTTCTGACCTTAGTAGGCCTCATTCTTCTGTATGTTTTTCTCTGTGGAGTCCCAGGTAGCCTGGAAATCTCAGAGATCTGTGTGAGTGCTGGGATTGGAGCTATGCGTTTAACGCTCCGTACCACACATACCTTCCTTTCTTCATCCTTGTTTATCCCACTGGGATGTGGGCAAGCGAGGTCAGGCTGTATCTGTAGCCTTACAACACTGAGGACTGTTCTAGATTTCTGTATCATTGAGAAATTGGGAGAACAATGAATGGTTATCCCTGTGTCCCCTTATGGTTTCCACTGTTCTCTCTTGTGCTGTGACTCTTGGGTTAAGCATGGTTGTCTTGGTATAGAAGCTGTCTGATGTCCCAATCTGTAAAAAAAAGACAAAAACAACCATTTGTTACAATTTTATGTTTTCTTTCACATTGTGATTCAAGACTTATACTTTATTTGCGTGATTTTCCGTTCTAGCCTGAGGCACATAAAAACCAAGCACCGTGTTTGGCTTTCTGCTGCATCTCTAATAGTGAGAACACCATATCCGCAGGTGGAAGCCTAGCCAGCTCCCGTTAGCTTATTTCTACGCTCTGTTCTCAGCTCCACATGAGCAGTTTGAAGAGAGACATTAGCTCACCGATCCTCCCACCCGACAAACTTCCTCTCAGGCAGGTATGGCAACACTCCTGTGATGCCAGCATTGAGGGAACTAAGGCACCAGTACTGTCTTGAGTTCAAGGCTTGGCCCAGCTACAGATTAAGACTGACACAAGACAGAGCAAAACCAACCTGTTTTTTAATATTGGAGGTTTGGAAAAGGAGGGACTTTTCATACCACACGGGAGGAAAGTGGGCCTTTTATTTTTTTATTTATTTATTTTTACTAGTGGTGACTTTTTCAATTATCTGTCAAATAATTGCAGACATGAACCAGAAATACGGACAGACATGGGATGTAACTTGATACAATGGTGGTTTGTTTGTTTGGATTTTTTTTTTTTTCTGTCTGTTTTTTCTAACCAGGTACACATCAAAACCTGAGAAGAAATTAGTCTATGCTATTTTTCTTAAATGGCCCATCTCTGGAAAGCTGTTTCTTGGACAACCCATAGGTAGTCGGGGGGAAACAGAGGTAAGAATGAATTTTATCACAACTGTTCCTTTAAGTTGGTGAGAGTAAACCATGTTGGGGAGAACATAGCTTGCTTTAGCTTCTAGGGAAACTTTCACGTGAACCTCATGTGCCTAAGGAAAAGTTACTTTAAAATGAGCTTAGACAAGACAAGGCTGACAACTGTCTAGCCACAACGCTTTTGAAGTTCTAAGAAAACTGAACTTGCAAGCTGTAGTACTCCTATGCATAGTGAAATAGGCATTATTCTCCATAGTTACTGTGTGGTGTTAAAGTTCATTCCATTCACTGAAAAACGAGTTTTCCCAGGAACCTTAATGGCCTCCCTGTCTTAGTTAAGGTTTCCTGCTGTGAACAGACACCATGACCAAGGCAACTCTTATAAAGACAACATTTAATTGGGGCTGGCTTACAGGTTCAGAGGTTCAGTCCATTATCATCAAGGCAGGAGCATGGCAGCCCAGGCAGGCATGGTGCAGGAGGAGCTGAGAGCTCTACATCTTCATCTGAAGGCTGCTAGGAGAATACTGACTTCTAGGCAGTTAGGATGAGGGTCTTAAAGCCTTAAATACCCACAGTGACACACCTCCTAACAAGGCCACACCTCTACTATTGCCATCCCTGGGTCAAGCATATTCAAACCATCACACTTCTCCAACACCACACCAAGAACATGTCAAATCAAAGAAAGATGTAATTCTTTCGTGATTATTAAACGCTGTCATCAGACCCAGTGGAGTGCCCTGCAATGTATCGTGGGCCCTTTTCTAGAAGTTGATAATGTATTTGGACTGAAATGTCCTGTGACTCTCCTTGTGACTCCCTTCACATTTTAGTTCCAACAATGGAGGTTGACCAGGTAGAAAACTGAGTTTCAAATCTAGTGTTAAAGCAGTCTCCAAACCTGGATGCGGCCGTGTTTCGTTGTTTTGTTTTGCTTTTTTTTAAAATCTATGTCTTGCTTGGCGTTAACTAGTAGGATTAAAATTCAGGGCTTTGTTTTGCTTTTTTTCCCACGTGATGAAGTGTTATGGTTCAAGTAACCCTAGCGTATGTTCAGAACTACTTACGTGACTTCTCTTAGAATGAGCGAGACCAAGACTGCGAAACAGCCGTCGATACCACTGGTTAAATCCATACACTACTGAAGGGTAAAACATCACAGGAAAACTTGACAATAGTGGCTACCCAGAAGGAAGTTGTTATTCCGTGTGTAAGAACTGGGCAGGCCTGACCTGGGCAGAGTGCTCCCAGTTACTTCTCGTCTCATCTTCAAGCATCCTTCCCAACCTGTGCACACGTTTGTTCGTGTCTCAGGGGTAACGGGGACAACAGGAATGAGTGTAAGAGAGCGTGCAAGTGCCAAAGGTAGAAGTGGAGCCCTGTCTAGCACGTTTTAAGAAACTCTAATTCCTTAGCCAGTGGACATCACCAGGATGTATTTGGGAACATTTACGCATTGTCCCTGTTTCCGATTGCAGGTAGAACTACTGGGCCACAGACGGCCACTGACTTGGACATCTTCAAAGCCAAGCGGCATTGTGGTGGAGTTGCCCCGGCTAAGCGTTCATCAGATGCCCTGTAAATGGGGTTGGACTCTCGCACTAACTAATGTCACTTAACCTGCAGCGGAGAGATGCATTCTACAGGTGCCTCTAACCACAGGAAACGTCAGCGTTTACTCTTTTTTTGTTGTTGTTACACTAAAGAGACCAAATGATATAAAAATGATATAAAAACTGAAGCCATTACGCGATGCAGCTTCCCCTCTCTTTCTTCCTAAATTCTTCCCTACACTGCTCGTGTCACCGTCTGACCGTGCTTTCCTCCAAAGTCTCTTCCTACTGAGTCCACGTCACATGCCACTCACGGCAGGTGGAAATCTTTTTCCAGGGAAGCTAGGAACTGGCGATGCTATGGACTGAATTTCCTCCCAACTCCTCGTCTTATATTGAAGCCCTAACACAACACACGGCTGTTTTTAGAAACAGAGACCTTGGAGAGACGGGTAAGATCAGGCTGTCATAGGGTTATCCCTAGTACCAGAGACTCTGCTGTCCTATGAGGGAAGGAGACAGTAGAGATACAGGAGCACAGAGGAAAGCCATGTTAGGAGACATTCATCCGAAAGCCAGGGGGAGGAGTGCAGAAGAAACCGCGTCTCTCAAACAACTTCTGTCCTCCAGGACTGAGAGGAAGCATAACTCCCTGTTGTTGAAGCCATCCAGGATGTTTGGTCTCCCCCATACCCCCCATCACCCTGTCATTGAAGCCTTGTATATAATGCAGGCAGTATGTAATAGATTAGATTTGACGTAGGCATCCAGTGAAGTCCATAGTTACCCTTTTCATTGTAAAGGCTCCCCTTTTGTTTATAAAGCTCCTATTGGCTGGAGACATTTTGAAACACAAGTCACCTCCTAGATTACCACTATTCTTTTATAATATTTTAGTATATATTCTTCCAATTCGAGGACGGGACAAGGCATGGGGTTGGAAGGGCGGGGTTATTTTTTAATAAGGGCTAAAACTCAAGTTGCAAACCTAGTTGAAAATTGGGAAGGTGTTGTTAGCTTCTTTTTGGTTCCTGTCATGAAACCCAATGGCCAACGCCATTTACGGGAGGGAGAGTTTTATCTCAGCTTACAGTGCCGGGGTTATTGGAGAGTCCGCCATAGTAGAGAGATATAGCAGCAGGCAGGCACAGCGGCCGGAGACCACCACATCCTCTACTGCCAGTAGGAGGCAGAGGGTAGACTGGCTAAGGAGAACTCTATACCTGTGGTTCTCAACCTTCCCAATGCTGCAACCCTCTAGTGCAGTTCCTTAGGTTGTCATGACTCTGCCCCCACAACCATAAAATTATTTTCATATGTGTAATTTCGCTACTGTTATGAATTGCAATGTATTTGCAGTTTTGGAGAGAGATTTGTTTGCTGGGGGGGTCACGACCCTTAGGCTGAGAACCACTAATCTATCAATGCCTACCTGCCCCGGAAGGCTGCATTACCCAACCCTTCCCAAATATGAAGACCAGGGTTTTAAATACCTAAATTGTGGAGGATTTTTCTCATTTCCAATATCTCCGCCTACTTAGATCATTGTCGTGGTTTCTTTTCTGTTGCTGTGACAAAACACCATGAGCAAAGCGACACTTCTAAGAGAGAGAGTTTAACTGGGCTTGTGGTTACAGAGGCTTGGAGTCTGTGGTGGCAGAGCAAGGGTGTAGAGGTAGGTGGCCGGAGCAGTGGCCGGAGCTCACCTACGGATCCAGTGCAGTAGGCAGAGAAACACTAGGGAAGGCTTCTGACAGGTCTCCTCCAGCAAGGCCTCCTAATCTTCCCCAAACTTCCATCAAATGAGAAGCAAGTATTCAAGCAATGGCTGTGTGGGCCATTCTCATTCAATAACCACTATGGTCCTGTGGAATGAGGTAAAAATGGTGTTGATGATGATAGACGTTTAAGGAAAAATTGGTTAAAGAGATCATTCCCAAGGGTGTTCAACATGGTCGGATGTGATGATGCACATCTCTATTCCTAGCACTAGAGGGGCTATGGCAAGAGGATCACAAGTTCAGGGCCAGCATGTATGCTACATAGGCACACAGACCATCTCAAACAAAATAAATATTTTTAAGTGGTCATATCTTTTTTTGTTATATTATGTATTCAAATTTATTGTTTTAAAAACATTATTTATGGCCAGACAGTGTTACCTTGTGCCTTTAATCCCAGTGCTTAGGGAGCAGAGGCAGGCAGATCTCTGAGTTCAAGTCAGCCTGGTCTACAGAGCAAGTTCCAGGATAGACAGGGTTACACAGAGAGACACTGTCTTGAAAAACCAAAAATAAATATAAATATAATATAAAATATAATAAACCTTTTAAGTGGTAAAATAAAATACCATTCATTATATCTCCTAAAATCTCTAAGGTTGAGATCTTTTAAGAAATTACTCATTGCTGAAGACCTTGTAACTATCAAGACTTGTTCTTTTTGAGACGATGTTGTCCAGACTGGACTCAAATTTTGGGGCTCAAGCAATCTTACTGCCCCAGTCTTCAAGTCGCAGTGATAATAGATGTGCCCCACCACACCTGGCTGCTACCATCAACTATTCAAAACTATGTCAAAATATTCACAGGGAAAATACTTCAGTTAGTCCTAAATCTCAACATTTTATTAAATTTTTATTTATCTTAAACCTATGAATACATTATGTATAGGTTTAAATGATCACATTCTACACGAAGAAAACACACAAAAATCCTTTTTACTTGTTTTATTTTTATTAATTTATTTATTCACTTTGCATCTGATCACAGCCCTCCCCTCCTCTCAGGACCCCCCTCCACATGGTGCCCCCACCCTCCCATATCCTCTGAGAAGGGGGAGGACCCTCTGGGTATCTCCCAGCCCTGGCACATCACTGCAGGACTAGGCACATCTTTCCCCACTGAGACCGGGCAAGGCGGTCCAGTTAGGGGAACGGGATCCTCAAGCAGGCAACAGAGTCAGGGACAGCCTCCCACTCCAGTTGTTGGGGGACCTGCATGAAGACCAAGCTGCACAACTGTTATAAATGTGTGAGAGGAGTGGGGACGAATGGGCCTTGGTTGGTGAGAAAACACAAAATTTTAAAAAGAAACAAAGTCAAACAAAATCCAAAGCAGTGTTGTAAGAATCTTGACACAGCTGTTTAACACCTGACAAAAAACAAAGTAAGGATAGAGTTACCATGGTGAGAACCACTCACTGGAGGCATGGGACAATTGGTTACATTGGGTCTGACTGTTTTTCTTTTCTTTTCTTTTCTTTTCTTTTCTTTTCTTTTCTTTTCTTTTCTTTTCCTTTTCTTTTCTTTTCTTTCTTTTTTCCTTCGGAGCTGGGGACTGAACCCAGGGCCTTGCGCTTGCTAGGCAAGCACTCTACCACTGAGCTAAATCCCCAACTCGACCTTACATTGGGTCTGAAATGAGGCTGTAGAGAAAGGAATGTTTGACCAACACTTGTTTTTCTGTCTCCTCCTCCTCCTCCTCCTCCTCCTCCTCCTCCTCCTCCTCCTCCTCCTCCTCCTCCTCCCTCCTCCTCCTCCTCCTCCTCCTCCCTCCTCCTCCTCCACCCTCCTCCTCCTCCACCTCCTCCTCCTCTTCTTCTCCTCCTCTTCTTCCTCTTCTTCTTTCCTTCCTTCTTTCCTCCTTCCTTCCTTCTTTCCTTCCTTCCTTCCCAAGCAGACCCAGACCACAGAATGGTGTTACCTGTATCTTGGGTAAATCTTTGTACTAAAGTTGAACTTCTCTGTAAGTGCCCTCACAGGTATGTTCAGAGGCATTCCTGTAGGTGTGTTCAAACCCACTTAGACTGACAAGGAAAATTAACCATCACAGTACCTCATAACTTGACACGCAAATAAATACATTATGTTAACCCTAATGCTCCAGCCCTCAGCCTTCATTGTATGATAGAACGTGTTCTACTACATGTGTTCTACAAATCTACTAATACCAGATGGGGAATAAGTGTTGCAGCTCTGAGGGGCAAGGGTTCCCAAAATGGAAGCGTTGCAGCTTCTAAAGGTATCCTGGCAGTCAGGAGCCAAAGAATACCATGAAGTCAACTGCACAAGAAACCTCACATAAGCCGTTTATTGGAAAAGACATGAGGGGCTGGCTCCAACAGGGAACTAAGCAGGAATCTAGCTTATACAGAGATTCTTAGGGGTCGAATTCTCCAGGGTGGAGATTTCCAGAGCAGGGATTGGTGAGATTTCAAGTACTGAGCTTGGGGCAAGCACAGGGATTGGTGGACTTCCAAGTTCAGGAATTGGTGGGTTTTGATCCCAGGGACTGGTGGGTTTTCAAATCTCTTAAGCTTGGACCTTTACCCTACACTCGTGACAGGCCAAAGGATGGGTACTACCAAAGTCCGACTTGGTGAACCAGTGTGTTTTACTGGACTTATAGGAACGTGGGTGAGAAGTTACATACAAGAATCTTGACACAGAGCAGAAATGACTCAAGAATAGCTTCATCCCTAAGGCCACTCCTGAAGGGACTCAAGCCCACTCGAGCATGTGGCTCTGGCAGGCCTTGCCCTTCTCCCCCATTCCCTCTGCCTTGCTAAAACAAAACAAAACAAAACAAAACAAAACCCTGTTGGGTTGCATTCCTAAAGCTACACAAGGTCTGCTCCCTTATTGTTCACTCCCTCCTCCTGAGGCTACCAAGATCCAGCTATCAAAGTATTGAAGTCCAGCAATCAAAACCTCCAGTAACAATCCAATAAGCATCACTCATTCATGGCCGCTGAATCAGGCCCTACTTCTAGGTTCCTGCCCTCTTTGAGTTCCAGTCCTGATTCCCTTCAATGATAGACTGTGATATGTGCGTGTAAGCCAAATAAACCCTTTTCTCCATTTAAAAAAAAAAAATTGAACACCTCATCCTAACACAGGTTTCCCACAATTTGCCTATGGGCCAGCCACATCTGTCTCTGTCTCTGTCTCTTCTTTCACTAGAAGCAGTCCTTTGTTCCCCAGGACAAATAACCCTACCCTCTTTTCCTTATTCCATTTTCCTTCTCTCTCACAGCAACACCCCACTCCCTGGTACCAACATCTGACTTAGGGTTTTACTGCTATGGACAGACACCATGATCAAGGCAATTCGTTTTTGTTTTTGTTTTTGTTTTTTAATTGTTTATGTAAGATTTATTTTTTTTAAATTTTTTAAACTTTTTTCCACATTTATTAAATTGGGTGACACAGCCAGAATATGGCAAATACATAGGCGAACGCCAGCAGCAAACCACTGAACTGAGAACGGGACCCTCGTTGAAGGAATAGAGAAAGGATTGAAAGAGCTTGAAGGGGCTTGAGACCCCATATGAACAACAATGCCAACCAACCAGAGCTTCCAG
This sequence comes from Rattus rattus, assembly GCF_011064425.1. Lineage (NCBI taxonomy): Eukaryota > Metazoa > Chordata > Mammalia > Rodentia > Muridae > Rattus > Rattus rattus. The sequence goes on along the minus strand of NC_046155.1, from coordinate 223,679,819 downwards.
GGACTAAGCCACTACCCAAAGACTATACATGGACTGACCCTGGGCTCCAATCGCATAGGTAGCAATGAATAGCTTAGAAAGAGCACCAGAGGTAGGGGAAGCCCCTGATCCTGCCAATACTGCACACCCAGTGAATGTGATTTTTGCGGGGAGGGTGGTGGGGAACACTGATAGAGAAGGAGAGGGGGAGGAGTTAGGGGGATGTTGGCCTGGAAACCGGGAAAGGGAATAACAATTGAAATGTAAATAAGAAATACCCAAGTTAATAAAGACGGAGAAAAAAAAAAGAAATGTAAATAAGGCAACTCCTATAAGGACAACATTTAATTGGGGCTGGCTCACAGGATCATAGGTTCCGTACTTTAACATCAAGGTGGGAACATGGCAGCACCCAGGCAGGCATGGTGCAGGAGGAGCTGAGGGTTCTACATCTTTTTCTGAAGGCTGCTAATAGAATACTGGCTTCCAGGCAGCTAGAATGAGGGTCTTTTTTTTTTTTTTTTTAAAGATTTATTTATTTATTATATATAAGTACACTATAGCTGTCTTCAGACACAGCAGAAAAGGGCATGGGGTCTCATTACAGATGATTGTGAGCCACCAAAGGTTGATGGAATTTGAACTCGGGACCTCTGCAAGAGCAGTCTTAACCACTGAGCCATCTCTCCAGCCCTAGGGTGAGGGTCTTAAAGCCCACACGCACAGTGACACACCTACTCCAACAAGACCCTACCTACTCCAACAGGGCCACACCTTCTAATAGTGGCATTCCCTGGGCCAAGCATATACAAACCAGCCCAATTTTGTTTAAGTATGAACTATTATATAATTAAAACCCAAGTTATATATGTCCAACCTACAAACAGAGAGAGAGCATTCCTACTTCAAAAGTGGTGAGTGGTGTGCTTGGAGCATACAGTGAGGAAAGACTGGATCAGAGCAAGACCAGAACCCAGCAGAACATCTAATCCTAAAGGATTTTTTTTTCTTTATTAACTTGAGTATTTCTTATTTACATTTCGATTGTTATTCCCCTTCCCGGTTTCTTGGCCAACATCCCCCTAACCCCTCCCCTTCTGTATGGGCTTCCCTTCCCCATCCTCCTCGCATTGCCGCCCTCCCCCCAACAGTCTAGTTCACTGGGGGTTCAGTCTTGCAGGACCCAGGGCTTCCTTCCACTGGTGCTCTTACTAGGCTATTCATTGCTACCTATGAGGTTGGAGCCCAGGGTCCGGTCCATGTATAGTCTTTTAGGTAGGGCTTAGTCCCTGGAAGCTCTGGGTTGCTTGGCATTGTTGTTCATATGGGGTCTCCAAAGGATTTTATAACACCATGCAGGCACCAACAGCCTTGGATAGCCTTACCTCTTAAGTTTCAGCACATGTAAGGCTGTCCTTAGACTGGGTCTACTCTGTAGCTTTCCTCCGTGGATGTCTCTGACATCTTGGGGTCTCGATTATCAGAAGGGCTTCACTTTTATAGCCTCAGGCAATGGTCTTCAAAGGCCCTTTCAGGGTCTTCTTGAAAGAAATCCAGCACTGCCGTCTGTTGCCAGATCTCAGAAGTGCAAGCCTCCATGACCGCCTACCTTCGCATTTGACATGTCCGGAAAATTACATGGGTGCTGCCGTTGCTTGCTCTAGAAGTAGTCAGGCTTCTTTCTGCCATCAGTGCCGGCCTCTGCTGACTGTGCTAGCTGAAGTTCTTCCCTCAGAGGTTGTGTGAAGTCTTTTACTGTCTTTCTAAGCTTAGACTCTTACCTTTCAAATTAAATGTACACTTTCTCGAGCTGGAGTTCTTGATAGGTACACAATTTACTATTACTGTTAGCAGCACCGAGAGGTTTCTCTTTGATATTGTAAAACTCTTAATGGTTGCAGCTGCTTTCTTTCCTCAGACCCTCTTGTCTGAAGCTTTAAACTCATTGTTTACCTCAGTGAAGCTTTACCATTCTGTTCTCAGAGCGGCAAGCAGTGACCTGCAACAGAGTAGCTGTTAAATGTCTTAAGTTTTCTCTGCCACACTTCATTACATTAATCCCACGGGGTGAGAATAAGATCACTGCTACAATTTTGGGCCATATTTGAAGCAAGCTTGATTTTATTGAAGAACACCAAGAGCTGGCCAGCAACTGTCTCCTAATTCCAGTTAAAGAGGGCAGCCCTGAATCCATTTTGTGGGTTTCTGTTAAGGAGTAAAATCACAAGGAGTTGTAAAAACAGTTTTATAGAAGAGAGACAATGGGACAATAAGGAAATACAGAAAAATGCCAACAACAAAAAAACCCACCATATAATTAGAGAGGGTCAGTGAGGGTCAGGGAGGGTCAGAAAGGGCCAAGGAGGGTCAGGAAGGGTCAGAAAGGGCCAAGGAGGGTCAGGGAAGGAGAGAGTGAGTCAGGAAGGGCCAGGGTCTAAAAAAACAAATCAAGGTCATGGGTTGGGGCAGGTCAGGTTCCAGGAAAACAGACTGAAAAACAGCAACTCAGCTCTTACAGTAAATGGAAACTTATTTTAAACAATCCAGCATAATGGCTGCTGCCCTCAAAATGGAGTCAGTCGGGTTCTTAAGTTCCTCTTTGCTCTTGCTTCAGTCACATTTTCAGGACGCAAGAGGAAAGCAGCCAAGGGTTGTTTTGTTTCCAAAGAATCTCCATTCCCCCCTGAAGCCTTGTGGGTTGGGACTTAACTGTACTTGTCTTTGAATTCTCATTTTCTGGATTGAGCCCTACCTGTGCATGCCTGTTATCTAGTGTTTCTTCCTTTGTTTTGATCTAGTGATTTTCTTTTCTTTATTGGATAATCTTTTTATTTACATTTCAAATGTTATCCCCTTTCCTGGTTCCCCGTCCATAAACCCCCTATCCCATCCCCTTCCCTATCCAGTGTTTCTTTAGCAGGAAACTCCAAACTCCACCACATGCCCCCTACAAAGCAGTTCTGAGGGCAGACGAACACACGGTGCTTCTTGGTACACATTTTCCGTATTACTTATTGCCTTGCTTTGACAAAATGCCTAACGAAGGCAACTTAAGACAAGGTCTGTTTTGGCTCACAATTAAAAGGTTCAGCACCTCATGGTGAATCCTCAGGCATGTGGGCAGAAGCATGAAGCAGCTGGCCGCGTTGTCAGGAAACAGAAAGGTGAATGCTTGTTCTCCACCCATCTTATAATTTCTATTCAGACTGGCATTCCAGTCCATGGAAGGGAGCTACCTCCATTCAGGGGAATCTTCGCACTACAGCACTCGGGACCAAAGACAACTCTTGGCAACCGCAATCTAGTTGATGATGGAAATTAGACATCACATGAGCTTTGAGAGAGAGACACACTATAAAATATGTCTCAGCCTTCAGAGGGGCTGATAGGATGCACTGCCAATAACCAGACTACATAACAAACCTGCGTGACCATCCAAATTCTAATCTACTTAGGGTCTACTTTGCTTCCGTGCGAAATGTCCTAGATTTATTTCTGTAAGTTTGATAAGGATTCAAAATCACTAAATCATATTATTAAATCATCTGAGGTATGGAAAAGAAGAATTATCAGGACAATTAAAAATTAGGTCCTTAATTACTCTATCAGGTAACAGTCTTTGGTCCTACAATTTATCTTTCCCTTAGAGTTGTCTTGTTTGAACTCCAGTTGGATTTTACTTTATTGAAGGCAAAGCAAACTAGATCACTGGGTTGAATAAAATAGACACTGATGTTGAGTTTCCCGTTCTAAATTTAGGAGTTTCTTGTGGATGCCATACTGCAGTGACAGAGCTGCTCTAAAAGGTCAGCATGTTCAAAAAGCTATGAATTAGGAAAAAATTCACGTCACTTTTGTTAAGTGAAAAACGGGTAGATAAGAATTTGCCTGCCTTATCTCCAAGCAAAATAAACGGCCTTCTCAGGTTTACACACCTATAATAAGTCTATTTACTATGTCAGGAAGGGGAAACACGTAGAAGCAACAATGTCCGTTCAAACAATCCACTAATTAGCTAATGCTCGTTTCCTGCTGACTGATGGCTAGGATAAGCAATGGTTTCCAGTGAGCGGCACACCCTCCAGTCCCATTCCCACGTGGTGTGTGTGCGCGCGTGTGTACCAAAGCTTAGTTATGTGGCTACAGTGGGCTGAATGTTCATCTCCTGAACCTCCAAAATGTGATCTTAAGAGTGAAGGCTTTATTAATGTAATTAAGTTGTGAAAGGAGCTCATGTTGGATGGGAAATGGACACTTACACCGTAGGAAAGGACAGACATGATTTAAAAAAAAAAAAAAAAGGTACGACCAGAATCTGAAGGTGTGCAAAGAACAAAACATTTCTCCAGAGACTTAGAGGGAGTATAGTCCTGCTGACACCTTTGTTTTAGATTTCTCAGTAGAATTTTTTATAAAAGGATTTTTGGTGTTTCAAGTAATCCATTTAACCTTGATTGTATAAGCTAATGACTGGAGAGCTGCAGTTTTCTTGACTGCAAGTTGAATACTGTGGGATGACTAGATATGAGTGTTGCCTTTAAAGAAAAGTATACTGTTGGATCAATGTGTGTAACTAAGAACTAAGAGATGGGGAAGTGTAATATAACCTACATGGATGCTACATGGGATTTTTAGCAGAAAGGCAGTAAGTACACTTACGGGGAAGGGTATGTGTAATTGCTACTGGGGAACACAGATGCACCCTGAAAAATGAGACAGGGCCTAGATCCTATGGGAAATACTAATTGAGAATGTTTGGATTTTTAAGTTAAAATGTCTAAGGCTTTATGATAGCTGTTTTAAGTCACCTTTAACCAAAGTGCTTCAGACAGGGTCGCAGGAGCAAATCGTCCTGTGTATGCATAGGTCATCTCACCGCTTTTAAACCTTGCCACCTCGCCAATGCCCTCGACTCTGCAGGTGCTGATGACTCCAGGTGATATTTTTCTGCTCAACCATTTTCTTCTGACAAGACGATACCTGTGTGATCTCAAAGTTTCTCTGGTGGAAACCTGGGCTTTTTTGGAAGAGATGCATGGCCTATTCCATATATAGTTTTCCCTAATGTTCCAAAAGGCAATTTCTTTCTTACTCAGTCAGAAATGACAATATCAGTGTATCTTATGAAATGTTAAAAGTAAGTGTGCTCATGGTATGCACTCACTGATAAGTGGCTATTAGCCCAAATGCTTGAATTACCCCAGATGCATAGAACAAATGAAACTCAAGATGGATGATCAAAATGTGAATGCTTCACTCCTTCTTTAAAAGGGGAACAAGAATACCCTTGGCAGGGAATAGAGAGGCAAAGTTTAGAACAGACACAGAAGGAACACCCATTCAGAGCCTGCCCCACATGTGGCCCATACATATACAGCCACCCAATTAGACAAGATGGATGAAGCAAAGAAGTGCAGGCTGACAGGAACCGGATGTAGATCGCTCCTGAGAGACACAACCAGAATACAGCAAATACAGAGGCGTATGCCAGCAGCAAACCACTGAACTGAGAACAGGACCCCCGTTGAAGGAATCAGAGAAAGAACTGGAAGAGCTTGAAGGGGCTCGAGACCCCATATAAACAACAATGCCAAGCAACCAGAGCTTCCAGGACTAAGCCACTACCCAAGACTATACATGGACTGACCCTGGACTCGGACCTCATAGGTAGCAATGAATATCCTAGTAAGAGCACCAGTGGAAGGGGAAGTCCTGGGTCCTGCTAAGACTGAACCCCCAGTGAACATGATTGTTGGGGGGAGGGTGGCAATGGGGGGAGGATAGGGAGGGGAACACCCATAAAGAAGGGGAGGGGGAGGGGCTAGGGGGAGGTTTGCCCTGAAACCGGGAAAGGGAATAACAATCGAAATGTAAATAAGAAATACTCAAGTTAATAAAAAAAAATTAAAAAAAAAAGTAAGTGTGTTCCTTCTGACCTCTTTATACATGGTTGTCTTGTTACAGACCTCAGCCAAGCTTTACAAAGACCTTTACAATTCATTTTCTACCCTCTCCTATTTAGCTCTATTGTTTAATGTGGCAGGGACATAAAACTATGTTCTGAGAACAATCTATTACCAGAGATAGCCAATCCATTGCTGACACTTGATTCAGTCAGTTCTGCCTTAATGTTCTGTGAAGAACCACAGGTAAGCTAGAAACAAGAGATAATGTTTTTATTTACATTTTTTCTGAAAAAAAATTATAAGAAAGCATTAACTATATACCAGTTAAAATTAGCATGCTCTCTTTAAAAAAAAAACAGCAAAAATCTTATTAAAGAACAAATAAATTAATGGCTAAAAAACTATTAACTAAACCAAACTATATTTTATTAAAATAGTTTATTGTAACAAGTTATTATACTCAAAATCAATACAAAGTTATTAAATTTATACACAAATGAATAAACCTGTAATTGTTAATAATTGTGAGTAAACAACATAAACATTAGCTTGAAGAATCTATATGCAGCCTTCTGAGGTCTGCTAATGAAGCTTAGAAAATGCTGCAAATAAAGACTGACGGGACACTGCAGAGAAGTAAGTGACCACAGGTGTGGAAACCCACTCATTTCTAGAAGATAAGCCCCTGCCTAGGTATGTGTGAGCAAATCACGGGAGCCTTCTAAGGGCGACTGAAGAGGATCTGGCTTGCTCTTGCTTACTTCAGAGTCCAGGAAACGCCATAATTAGTTAAACAGCCTAGATCTCCTTTTCAAGACACATTTTCCCTCATTACATGTGTGAAAGGACACCGCATTCCATTCCATGTATGTATAAAAGCCCTACTTGTTTGGATCAGCTATCCAGACTTTAAGGAATCATGATTGATGCTGACGTGATCTCTGCTCAGTTAGATACACCTGAGGAAGTAGACTGTGCTGAATTAAAAATACAGTAAGGTGCTAAATGAATCTACTTCATTATGAGATGAAGACTTGGCTCAAGAATATATTTTATTAGGCATTTGGTTGCAAATTGTCACTCTAGGTATAGGTGATTTATTCAGAGTACTTTTTAATGTAGATGAATCCACTGTGGTTTTTCTTGAAAGAAAACAATCATTTCTCCAGTTGTTGCGGGGTGCTGAATGCTTCGTACACGTTGGCAGCAAAGTCTTTCACTTGCTCCATCATCAGCAGATCCTGGTAACGATGATGACAGCACAGATTGCGAGAGGTTAGATGGTGGAAAATTCATCTTTACAAGGCAACGCCCCTGCCTTGAAGCTCTGTATACTTAGAACAAGGAGAGACTAAGGGAAGGGAAAGTTTTTCTTACACTAAATCAAAGGAAATATTGGTCAGTTTCTTATTTCTAGAAAATAAAGCAAATGCTTCTAATGTATGTAGTATATGTCTATTTTATATGAACACATATACACAAACCATAACGTTCACTTTATAGCAAAAGTTCTCTCTCAGTATGAGGCTGTAGGAAAAAGCACCTTTTGTTTTAGTGAACTTAAATCTCGTTTCCTTAAAGCAGGACCACGGGCCTCAAACTGTATCAGCATTAAATGGGAAAAGGGAATTTGTCTTCAAAACAATCCAGACTTTTCAAAGGAATTCTTATGACAGCTGTGGAAGTTACTAGAACTTCCATTAATCTTATCAGTTTAGAAAGAAGCAACGATGCTCTCTCCTAAATCTTCTTTTAAATGTATTTTGAGAGCTATAAAAGTGTTTTCCTTTAAAATGATGGGAAGTGAACTCAGAAAGGCGTGTCTTCCCTTTTGTTCCCGTTTGTTCCCTTGAGGCTGTTTCTGCAGTGCACGTCACACATCCGAGGACCTCCTACAGTCATACCTCAGAGGACCTCCTACAATCACACCTCCGAGGACCTCCTACAGTCACATATCCGAGGACCTCCTACAGTCACACCTCCTCGGACCTCCTACAGTCACACATCCGCGGACCTGGGTAAACTGAGGCCAGTAGTCAGATGCAAAGGTGTCTTTCTTGGTTTAGCACAGTCTTGGCATAGGCCATGCCCTGTCTCAACCTCTGAGTGCCAGGGTTACTGATGTGCAATGTCACACCCACACTGATGTTCATTGTCACACCCAGCACTGATGTGCAATGTCACACCCACACTGATGTGCATTGTCACACCCAGCACTGATGTTCATTGTCACACCCAGCTTTCTGCTTATATTATTTTACTGTGTAAATGAAAATATATAAATGTCTAAAGCTTAGAGATTTTTCCATAACTAAAAACTAAAACACAAGCCGGGCTCAGTGACACAGAGATGGACACAGAGGAGTCCCCGGCTGTCTCCACCCTGAACTACTCACACAAGTAAATGAACAAAAACCCATTTACCATTAAATGGAGTCTGCCCTACCAACCCTGGCACACCTTTACCCAATCAAGCTGCTGGCTAACTCACTGCTCCCCTGTGGGTGTGGGGCTGCGGGCTCCATTCCTGTGTTTATATGGCCAGCCTGCTCCACACCTGACGGGCCTGGTACTCAACTGAAACACCTGCTGCAAGTGCTCTGCGGCCATTTACACCGTGGAGTGAGCTACCGGACGTGGCCTTCACATGAGTGGGTTTCCTGCTGTTGTTTTCATTGCCTCTGTAGTTTTCGCCTCAACTCAAAAAACACAGTTTGATGCTACACGGGGCCAACAGCAAGACCGCTAAGCCTTCATCCGGGGCAGTGCTGTGCTTTTATCTCTACTTATTACCCTGCAATTGATCCTTGTGGGTTTAGGTTTTCTATTTCCACATGAATCAAATCAACCTCCCCTCATCTTCATGGGCTCCCGAAGCCACGTCTGTAAATCCTAACGGAGTGCCGACTGCAAGCACATCGCTTGAGCCACTGGACTGAACAGCTGAGGATGACCGTGTCCCAGACACTCCGGCCTTCACTACCACAGTCCCACTCAGTGTCTGGTAAAGCCCATGGGCCCTCATTCAAAATCACGTCTACAAATGCAGACACTAAAACTTACCTTTTTGTTTCCATTATCAGTTATATGGGTTTAAATTAAAATGTAATGTACAAAATTCCTGAAGCCTTTAAGCTGTACCTGCTGTATTATACGTCATTGTATTTCTCATGAATTTGTTAAAATGGATGGTTACAGGTCACGCCAGAGATGTTGGGAGAAGCAGGCTTACCGCTCCGTGACCTGCCATCGGCCTTCTTCCCAGCTCTTCTGCAGCGTGACGGCCAGCCCTTAGGTTTGGGAGGTGTGACTAGAGAGCACAGGGCACAGCATCTGGGTGTACAGGACAGGCTAATGACTCAGCATGGGCTGGAGCCCTTGATCATCGGCGCTGCACTGCCCCAAGAGGAGACAGTCTACCTAGACCACACATTACATCGTTGTAGACAGTGACACGAGGGAGACATCACATGTCCGTGGAGGCCTTAGACTCCTTGCACAACACATCACTACAGCACTTTGTGACTGAGGCATACCGTGCAACCTTTTAAACTTACAATACACTTCTCAAGTTCGTCACTGACTGAAAAAAGTACATAGATTCAAAGTCATCCTTTTACTAAAACGCTTTCCTGAATGAATCAGAGGGAAAAACCATGGCACTGTAAGTAGTCTGGTGAAGCGTTCCATACTCTGTGATCAGCGTTAGTGAGCAGACTGCTGATGCACTACTAACAGCAATGTACCAGTTATGAAAATATCTTATTTACCAGATTTTTAAAGGTTTTTTTCAAACTCTGAAGAACTGCACTGTTAATGCAAAGGACAATGATCCACAAATTCAGCCAATTGGGGACATGTTCACCAGAGTCTAGTGGCGTGGGGCAGCAGGGGAGACGTCTTGCTATGAAGCTGCTGTCAAGTGCTATCTTGTGAGCAAGGCACCACTCAGAATGCGGATGCAGGCTCTACTTTAAAACACGACGGCAGCAGGGGTCCACTTCTGCTTTGGAGACAAGTGTGAGCACGGCTGATCTGCAGTTTCCCCGCTCCTCACTCACCTGCACGAAGTGACTGGGTGTCTCACTGCAGACGGAGTGGATCTGTCCGTTCACTATGGGGATTATCTTGGCTAAAGGGAGGCTGACACTGGACAGACTGAAAACAAATCACCACAGCAGTTATTTTCTGAACGCACACACAGGCATTCGACATGTCAATCATAAAAGTGTACACACATCATTTAAGAATACTTATAGAAATATATTAGTAGAAAACCAAAATGTAACTTTGTCATCTAAAAATAACAGCTATAGTTGGTTTTATGAATTTTTTTCTGGCAATTTTTATACATCTTTACATTTTTTATTCTTTTTCAACTTATAATTCTACCTACCATATTTTTGCCATAAAAACCTTCAATGCTGTCTACATCTCTGCCTGTCTTCAATGCTTAGGGGGTAGTCCGTGTGAGCTATTATACTGACACCAGCGTCCTACAGCCAGCACTCGAGTTCTTGCCCACGTCTTCTCAATATTTATGGAGTGTCTGTGTAAAGAGAGTTACAGATCCAGGGTACCTGTGTAAGGGCTGCAGTACCTGTGCCAGCTGCCTCTGCTCTCCCTGTGTGTGAGAAGTCCTGCCTCCGGGCCTCTCCTGGACACACACACTCTTGTCCTTCATCTCAGCCTGCCTGACAGGCGAGCGTGTCTTAAGTCTTTATTTCTGCTAGCGGTTAGTCATGATCTGGCCAGAATAACTTTACTATCAAGTGACATTATCCCAACAGAGCTGTCTTCCGGTCTCCCGTGGGGTTTCCACAGTACTGTGACCACATCTATAGACTGATGTTAGGAAAAGAATGTAAGGCTTTTATTTTCCTGGGTTTCTAAGTATAAAATTCTATGGCTGTCAAATAATATTTTTCCCATTAAAAATGATCTTAGATTTTGAAAGAATATACTTAACTTAGAAAATTATGAGTCAATTAATACCTTGTTAGTTGTCTGTCTTAAAAATAAATGTAAGAAAATTCAATGGTGCTCCTAAATTTTGGTCTTCAAAATTGGTCTTCTCTTAGTCTTTTTACATTCAGCAGAATAAGCAAAACTACAATCTGAACATCCCAATACAGACGATCTTAATTGCTTCTGAATTTAATAAATATCAGTCTGCTTCATCAATAATCATATTTGCTTTTGATTTATATTATTGAATTTTATTTATAGTAAGATGCAGTAAATTCTACGCCTTTTCAACAATGGTAAAGGTGATTTTTGTCCTGCTAACATTTTTTTTTTTTCGGAGCTGGGGACCGAACCCAGGGCCTTGTGCTTGCTAGGCAAGCGCTCTACCACTGAGCTAAATCCCCACCCTGCCCCCTGCTAACATTTTTATTATTTATTTATTGTGCATATGTATGTGTATGTGTGTGCGTGTGTATGCCTGTACATGTGTGTGTGCGTGTATGTGTGCGTGTATATGTGTGTGTGTGTACATGTGTGTACGTGTGTGTGTGTGTGCGTGTGCGTGTGTGTGTGTGTGTGTGTGCGCGTGTGAGGGAAGGTAAGAGTCCATACTGGAGGAGTCAGCTCTTCCTTCACACCACGCAGGCTCAGAGAATTGAGCTTGGGGCAGCAGGCTTGGCGTCAGGTGCCTTTACTGACAGAGCCATGCTGCAGGCCTTGTTTATCAACACAGTATTGCAGTTTCACTGTGGTAGTTTTCCTAACGTTTAACCCTTCTTTCACTCCTGATATCACTCCTAGTCGGTAATAAGGCTGAAGTACAACTAAAATCCTATATTCTGACGTCTGTCAGGTTACTGTTCTTCAGCTCTCCTTGCTCTGACCTAGAGTAACTTTCACTCTCATCACTTGACCAACCCCAGGGTTACTTTAAGAGTCCGCTAAGCTGGGAGGTGGAGAGATGGCTCAGAGGTTGGAAGCACTGACTGCTCATAGAGGATTAGGATTCAATTCCCAGCACCATATGAGGCAGCTCAGCTTACAACCACACTGACCTCCAGTCCTGGGGATTCTAACGCCCTCTTCTGGCCTCCTCAAGCACTAGCACATGTATGGCATACAGTAACACACATACAAACGTAATTTTTAAAAATTAATTTTTAAAGTAAAATGAAAAGAATAAAGTAAAATGAAAAGAATGACAGTGGCTGTAACACAGACAAACACTTGATCTCACACAGTGCACTACACCCCCTTCCTGTCCTACCAGCACTTGCTACATTCAACCGGAGCGTCACGTTTCAGTTTCATTCTGAGCCTCCCGTAGTGGCCTTGTGTTCTTTCACTTCTCGTAGCACACACTGCATGCTTCCCTAGCCACAGTTCTCTATTTCATATCTACCAGCAACCTCACCCGTCAACACTTGTAGCAACACTTCCATCCTGCTGTATGTCATCACTGCTATACAACACGGGGCGGAGGCTGGAGCCACCGCAGCTATTCAGGACAAAAGAGCAGAGGCGAGTGAGACAGCTCAGCAGGAAAAGCCCAAACAACCCACACTATCGGAAAGAACCAGCTCCTGAAAGCTGCCTCCCCCATGCAGATGCACACACATATGTATGTGCATGCACATGCAAATCAGGACAATTATACAATTACTTTTTTAAAGCAGGTCTTCTGTGTAGCCCTGGCTGGCCTCACTGAGGGACTAACTGCTACTTTGACAAGTACATTTACACTGGCAGTTCATTAATTGGTGTACCTTGACTCAGACAGTATATAAGATTAGTCCTCACCCTCTGCTTTCTGCCTCCACCCAGAGCTGAAAGCCAGTGCCCAGGAACGCTGACACACCTGAGAGCAGAGGTAAGACCAACTGTTCGGCTCCAAGCGACCTGCCTGGTGGCCTCAGGACACACAAAGGCAGGAACAGTATGGGACAGGCCCCTTCTGGTCACTACCCACAGCCCACTGTACCCTGATCGCTGAAAGAAAACAAGTCTACAGGAGTGCTGACACACTTACAAGAGGGACAAGTCACTGTCATAGACAGCAAGACAAGGTAACACCAGAGACAACCCAATGGTGACAGGCAAGTGCAGGAACCTAAGCAACAGAAACCAAGACTACTTGGCATCATCAGAGCCTAGTTCTCACACTAAAGCAAATACTGGATATCCAAACACAACAGAAAAGCAAGATTTGCATTTAAAACCACATCTCACGATGATGATAGAGGACTTTAAGGACATAAATAACTCCCTTAAAGAAATACAGGACAACACAGGTAAACAAGTAGAAGCCCTTAAAGAGGAAACAGAAAAAAATCACTTAAAGAATTACAGAAAAACACAATCAAACAGGTGAAGGAATTGAACAAAACCATCCAGGATATAAAAATGGAAATAGAAACAATAAAGAAAGCACAAAGGGAGACAACCCCGGATATAGAAAACCTAAGGAAGAGACAAGGAGCTGTAGATACAAGCAGCACCAACAGAATATGAGAGATAGATGAGAGAATCTCAGGGGCAGAAGATACCATAGAAAACATCGACACAATCGTCAAAGATAATGTAAAATGCAAAAAGCTCCTAGCCCAAAACATACAGGAAATCCAGGACTCACTGAGAAGATCAAACCTAAGGATTATAGATAGGTACAGAAGAGAGTGAAGACTCCCAACTTAAAGGGCCAGTAATGTCTTCCAACAAAATTATAGAAGGAAACTTCCCTAACCAAAAGAAAAGAGATGCCCATGAACATACAAGAAGCCTACAGAACTCCAAATGATTGGACCAGAAAAGAAATTCCTCCTGTCACATAATAGTCAAAACACCAAACACACAAAACAAAGAAAGAATATTAAAAGCAGTGGTCAAATAACGTATAAAGGCAGGCCTATCAGAATCACAGCAGAATTCTCACCAGAGGCTATGAAAGCCAGAAAATCCAGGGCAGATGTCATACAGACCCTAAGAGAACACAAATGCCAGCCTAGGCTACTACATCCAGCAAAATTCTCAATTAACATAGATGGTGAAACCAAGATATTCCATGACAAAACCAAATTTACACAATCTCTTTGCACAAATCCAGCCCTACAAAGGATAATAAATGGTAAAGCCCAACACAAGGAGGGGAACGATACCCTAAAAAAGGCAAGAAAGTAATCTTCTTGAACAAACCCAAAGGAAGAGAGACATTTAAGAATAATTCCACCTCTAACAACAAAAATAACAGGAAACAACAATCACTATTCTTTAATATCTCTTAACATCAATGGACTCAATTCTCCAATAAAAAGACATAGATTAACAGACTGGATATGTAAAGAGGACTCAGCCTTTTGGTGCATACAGGAATCACACCTCAGTGACAAGGACAGACACTACCTTAGAGTAAAAGACTGGAAAACAATTTTCCAAGCAAATGGTCCTGAGAAAAAAGCTGGAGTAGCCATTCTAACATCCAATAAAATTGACTTTCAACCAAAAGTTATCAAAAAAGATAAGGAAGGACACTTCATATTCATCAAAGGAAAAATCCACCAAGATGAACTCTCAATCCCGAATATCTATGCTTCAAATGCAAGGGCACCTACATTCATAAAAGAAACCTTTCTGAAGCTCAAATCATACATTGCACACCCCATAATAATAGTAGGAGATTTCAACACCCCACTCTCATCAATGGACAGATCATGGAAACAGAAACTAACAGAGACATAGAGAAACTAACAGAAGTTAAAAACCAAATAGATTTAACAGGTATTTATAGAATATTTCATCCTAAAACAAAAGAATATATCTTCTCAGCACCTCATGGTTCCTTCTCCAAAACTGACCATATAATCAGTCATAAAACAGGCCTCAACAGATACAAGAAGATTGAAATAATCCCATGCAACTTATCAGAATACCATGGATGAAGGCTGGTCTTCAATAACAATAATAATGACAGAAAGCCCACATATACATGGAAGTTGAACAACATTCTACTCAATGATAACTTGGTCAAGGAAGAAATAAAGAAAGAAATTAAAGACTTCTTAGAATTTAATGAAAATGAAGGTACAACATACCCAAACTTATAGGACACAATGAAAGCTGTGCTAAGAGGAAAACTCATAGCTCTGAGTGACTGCAAAAAGTAATTGGAGAGAACATGTACTAGCAGCCTGACAGCACACCTGAAAGTGCTAGGACAAAAGGAAGCAAATACACCCAAAAAGAGTAGACGGCAGGAAATAATCAAACTCAGAGCTGAAATCAACCAAGTAGAAACAAAAAGGACCATACAAAGAATCAACAGAACCAAAAGTTGGTTCTTTGAGAAAATCAACAAGATAGATAAACCCTTAGTCAGACTAACGAGAGGACACAGAGAGTGTGTCCAAATTAACAAAATCAGAAATGAAAAGTGAGATATAACAACAGAATCAGAGGAAATTCAAAAAATCATCAGATCCTACTACAAAAGCCTATATTCAACAAAACTGGCAAATCTGGATGAAATGGACAATTTTCTAGACAGATACCAGGTGCCAAAATTAAATCAGGAACAGATAAACCATTTAAATAGATCCATAACTCCTAAGGAAATAGAAGCAGTTATTAAAAGTCTCCCAACCAAAAAAAAAAAAAAAAAAAGCCTAGGACCAGATGGGTTTAATGCAGAATTCTATCAGCTCTTCATAGAAGACCTAATATAAATACTGTCCAAACTATTCCACAAAATAGAAACAGAAGGAGCGCTACCAAATTCCTTCTATGAAGCCACAATTACACTTATACCTAAAACCACACTAAAACGTAACAAAGAAAGAGAACTTCAGACCAATATCCCTTATGAATATCGACGCAAAAATATAAAATTCTCACAAACCAAATTCAAGAACACATCAAAACGATCATCCATCATGATCAAGTAGGCTTCATCCCAGGGATGCAGGGATGGTTTAATGTATGAAAATCCATCAATGTAATCCACTATATAAATAAACTCAAAGATAAGAACCACACATGATCATTTCATTAGATGCTGGGAAGGCATTTGACAAAATTCAACACCCCTTCACGTTAAAAGTCTTGGAAAGATCAGGTATTCAAGGCCCATATCTAAACATAGTAAAAGCAATATACAGCAAACCAGTAGCTAACATCAAACTAAATGGCGAGAAACTTGAAACAATCCCACTAAAATCAGGGACCAGACAAGGCTGCCCACTCTCTCCCTACTTATTCAATATTGTACTTGAAGTCCTAACCAGAGCAATCGGACAACGAAAGGAGGTCAAAGGCATACAGATTGGAAAGAAAGAAGTCAAAATATTGCAGATGATATGATAATATACTTAAGTGACCCCAAAAGTTCACCAAAGAACTACTAAGCCTGAAAACAACTTCAGCAATGTGGTTGGGTATGAAATTAACTGAAACAAATCAATAGCCTTCCTTTACACAAAATATAAATAGGCTGAGAAAGAAATTAGGGAAATGATGCCCTTAACAATAGCCACAAATTACATAAAATACCTTGGTGTGACTCTAACCAAACAAGTAAAAGATCTGTACAATAAGAACTTCAAGTCTCTGAAGAAAGAAATTGAAGAAGATCTCAGAAGATGGAAAGATCTTCCATGCTCATGGATTGGCAGGATTAATATAGTAAAAATGGCCATTTTGCCAAAAGCAATCTACGATTTCAATGCAATCCCCATCAAAATTCTAACTCAATTCTTCATAGAGTTAGAAGGAGCAACTTGCAAATTCATTTGGAATAACAAAAAACCCAGGATAGCGAGAGCTATCATCAATAATAAAAGAACTTCTGGGGGAATCACCATCCCTAACTTCAAGCAGTATTACAGAGCAATAGTCATAAAAACTGTATGGTTTTGATACAGAGACTGGTAGATAGATCAGTGGAATAGAATTGAAGACCCAGAAATGAACCTACACACCTATGGTCACTTAATCTTAGACAAAAGAGCTAAAACCATCCAGTAGAAAAAAGATAGCATTTTCTACAAATGGTGCTGGTACAACTAGAGGTCAGCATGTAAAAGAATGCACATCGATCCATTCTTATCATCATGCACAAAGCTTAAGTCCAAATGGATCAAGGACCTCCACATCAAACCAGATACACTCAAACTAATAGAAGAAAAAGTGGGCAAGAGCCTTGAACACATGGGCACTGGAGAAAATTTCCTGAACAAAACACCCAATGGCTTATGCCAAGAATTGACATATGGGACCTCATAGAACTGCAAAGCTTCTGTAAGGCAAAGGACACATTAGTACAAAATGGCAAACACCAGATTGGGAAAAGATCTTTACCAATCCTACATCTGATAGAGGGCTCATATCCAATATATACAAGGAACTCAAGAAGTTAGACTTCAGAGAGCCAAATAACTCTATTAAAAAATGGGGTACAGAGCTAAACAAAGAATTCTCAGCTGAGGAATATCGAATGGATAAGAAATACCTAAAGAAATGTTCAACATCCTTAGTCATCAGGGAAACGCAAATCAAAACAACCCTGAGATTCCACCTCACACCAGTGAGAATGGCTAAGATTAAAAACTGATGACAACAGATGCTGGCGAGGATGTGGAGAAAGAGGAACACTCCTCCATTGTTGGTGGGATTGTAAGCTGGTACAGCCACTCTGGAAATCAGTCTGGAGGTTTCTCAGAAAATTGGACCTTGAACTACTTGAGGACCCAGCTATACCCTTCCTGGGCACATACTGAAAAGATTCTCCAACAAATAACAAGGACACATGCTCCATTATGTTCATAGCAGCCTTATCTATAATAGCCAGAAGCTGGAAAGAACCCAGATGTCCTTCAACAGAGGAATGGATTCAGAAAATGTGGTACATCTATACAATGGAGTACTATTCAGATATCAAAAACAATGACTTCATGAAATTCATAGGCAAATGGATGGAACTAGAAAATATCATTCTGAATGAGGTAACCCAATCACAGAAAAACACACATTATATGCACTCACTGTTAAGTGGATATTAGCCCAAAAGCTCAGATTATCCAAGATACAATCCACAGACCACATGAAGCTCAAAAAGAAGGACGACCAAAGTGTAGATGCTTCAGTCCTTAGAAGGGGGAACAAAAATATTCATAGGAGGAGATATGAAGACAAAGTTTGGAGCAGAGACTGAAGGAATGGCCAATCAGAGCCTGCCCCACTTGGGGATCCAGCACACACACAGACACACACAGACACACACACACACACATATGTGTATATACAAACAGTCACCAAAACTAGACAATATTGATGAAGCCAAGAAGTGCATGCTGACAGGAGCCTGATTAGCTGTCTCCTGAGAGGCTCAGCCAGAGTGTGACAAATACAGAGGCAAATGCTAGCAGCAAACCATTGAACTGAGAACGGGGTTCCCATTGGAGGAGTTAGAGAAAGGATTGAAGGAACTGAAGGGGCTTGCAACCCCATAAGAACATCAATACCAACCAACCAGAGCTCCCAGAGAGTAAGCCACTACCCAAACAGTACACATGGACAGACCCATGGCTACAGATGCACATGTAGCAGAGGATGGCCTTGTTGGGCACTAATGGGAGGAGAAGCCCTTGGTCCTGCCAAGGCTGGACCCCTCAGTGTAGGGGAGTGTCAGGGTGGGGAGGTGGGAGGGGGATGGTTTGGGAGCAGGAACATCCTTATAGAAGTAGGGGCTGAGGGATTCGATAGGGGGCTTATGGATGGGAAACTGGAAAACATTTGAAATGTAAATAAAAAATATCCAATAAAAAAAAGATTAGTCTTCAGCTGAAATGTATTTTAAGGGTAGGTATAAATTGTTTTAAAAGTAGACCTTACTACTCTGAGCACTCTGACTACTCACCATTAAGGGCAAGTTATCCTTTCCTGCATAACAAAGAAGGGTCCCCAAGAACCAGACAAAAAAAGGCCTTGCTAGGCCTAAGCTAAGAATGACATCAGAACCCTCCTATCTGCATTAGATTCGTGCCAGATACTGTTACCTCAAAAATAGACTTTTTTGTTTCCTCAAAATTTAATAGGTGGGTATACAATTAATGAGCCACGATTTGTAATCCACTATTTTTCAAGTATGATATAAAACCAGAGGTTCTTAAAGAGGAGACTTTTAAACCAAGGATCTTAACCAAGGATCCTCGTATCAAAGTGAAAGACAGAACAAAACTACACGATAACTTCCAACAACACAAGTCCATTATATAGTAATAGAGCTGACAAACATTACTATTAATTGAACCAACTAGGTAGTCCCAACTCTATAATGACATAAAGTGAATATATTTAAGAATCTAAGAGTGTTTGGTTATTACCATGGTCAGACCACTGAATATTAATTCAGGTCAACAATGACTACCTTTTTAGCTTTTATTCTAAAGAATTAAAGAAAAATGGATTTTGACTTAATAAAATGGTACTTTCAGAACACAAATACTTCACTGTAGTAGCAGAGTTATGGGGAGAAAACTCAAATGTTATTATTAAAATTCAGAAGGAACTTTTGTCAATGAAGAAGTCATGGGTTAGAAGAATTTAATTTGCTGAAACACAGGGTGCAGTTTATCACTTTTATAAAAAAGTTACTTATTTTTATTTTATGTACATTTGTGTACGTTTTATGTACATGTGCCTGCATACATGTCTGTCTGTGTGAGGTGTTGGATCCCCTGGAACTGGAGTTACAGACAGCTGTGAGCTGCCATGTTGGTGCTGGGAACTGAACTCAGGTTCTCCGGAAGAACAGCCAGTGTTCTCAACGTCTGAGACATCCGTCTAGCTCTGTCAAGTTTCTTTTTATCTGTTACAACAATGTAAATATATACAACGCATCACGTTTTAAGAACATACGTTCATACTGTAATGTTTTGTGTGCTACGTTACCTGTTTATGGAGTTACCATGCTGCAGGTCCTGCTCAGTGGGTCGGAAGAACTCCGCCATATTGTCTAGAAGCCGACTGAAGCCTCTGTTTAAACAGGTATTCAGAACTGTACTGAAATCTGGACTAGATAAAATAACAAGTGTATCACTTTTAGATTCCTAGTGGGCAAAAAAATAAACAAAACAAAACCCACACCCCCAATTCAACAACTATGTGGTTGCCTTTGAGAATCACTAACATTTCTAGTTACAATCTAGTTTTCATAGCATGAAAAACTGCCTCAATTTATCAGTTTTTCAGAATTAAGCATAAAAATCAGTTGTATTGTTTATCTTAACATCATGAGACTACTCAGCAAATTTGTTCATATCACTATGCATTTTACACAATGTCAGCTGGCAGGAACACAAACAAATCCAGCCAGTATAGAAACCAGCATGGAGGGTCCTCAGAGACTGACGGTAGAGACATTATGGGATGCAGCTGTGCCACTCCTGAGTATTTATCCAGAAGGGTCCCAGTCAGCGACATGCACAGGCACCCGCACACCCATGTTCACTGCATGCTATTTACAGCTGCTCAGCCACGCAACCAAGCCTAGGTGTGCGTCAACAGAGGGATGGAGGAGTGGTCAGACAGTGTGGGGTTCACACAGTGGTAACGTCCGCAGGAAGAGATGCAACTAGGGATCATCGTGTTGAGGAACTGAGGCCAGCCCCGGAAGAGGCGACATCACTTTCTCACTTGTGGGTCCCATGCTTTATGTACACACAGAATCGTGCATAGATAGGACATGAAGAAGAAGCGAAGCTGTCTAGGGGAATGAGTAGGACTATTGGTTGGGGAGAGGGGTGGTAAGGGAGAGAGTATCAAGGAACAGGGACCATGCAGAATAAAGGAGAGGCCCGCAGGAATGGGGGCTATACTCCAAGTGTTCTATAAGCTTGCATGAAAATGGCCACATGTAATCTACTTAAAAAAAACAAAAACAAAAACAAAAAAAAAAAAACTCTGTTTCCTTCTACCTTAGATAGGAAATCCTACTAAGGGAGGGAATAGATCAAAATTTTAATTTTCAGATAAAATATTAAATATTTGCTCAGGAAACACTAGAAAAATGGTCTTATTTACATTGAAAATACAGGTAACATTTACATGCACTCTACATACCTTTCCAGCATGTCTCTTGTCTCATTGAGAAGTTTAATAGTGGTAATATCTCTGGGAGAAAGCCCATAAGCCTGTAAAATAAAAAATCTACACTTTAGAGTTACAAACATTACAAAGTCAAGAATGAAGTAATCACAATAAAAACATAAGCATCTGGGAAACTTGAATATCTCTGCTTTGTCAACAACAAAAAAAAAACCTGTCAAATGAAAAAACATGTATATAAAGGTTTATATAAATGTGTAGGTTGTATTTAAAACATGAATTGAAGCACTTTGTAAAGCTTTCCTTATTTGGTCTGTTCTGGGTTTTTCTGGCATCAGTAAACAAAGACAAGAAAGAGATATTAAGAGTAACGGGACAGACTGCTGGCTCAGCACGTCAGAGTCCTTGCACCACAAGTCTAGAGACCTGGGTGTGAATCCCCAGCGCTCATGTGAACATCCAGTCTGGCTACACATGCCTACAACCTGGGCACCGAGGACAGAGAACTTGCTGGCCGGCTCGTCCAGGCAGAAGGTCGGGTTCAGGTTCAGTGAACGCCTGTCTCAATGCAGTCCAGTTCAGAGCCACAGAGCGAGACACACCTGCTCTGGGCTGTCGTCTGTACCACCTACACACCTACATGGATGCACCACACACACACACACACACACACACACACACACACACACACACACACACACACACACACACAGTGCAGAGCAGCACACCGCAAACAAGTCTGCTTCTTTTCTTGCGCTACTGAGACGTTCTATCAGGATGTGTGAGGTTTTGTGTTTGTCTCTCCTTCCCCTTCCCCCCTTTCTGTTTATTGTAACCGCGGAGGCTCCTCGTGTCATCTCAGTTAAACTCAGTGCGGCCTGGGTCCTCACTCCTCTCTTCCCTCAGTCCACTCCATCCTTCCATCCTTTCCCTTTGTACCACTGTTGAGTTCTAATTCTAACTCTAATTTGGAAGCTGTTTTACAGGTTTAGACTTTTTGAATCCCCTTGTTGCATTCAGTGAGATCCTACTCTATAGTAATTTGCTAATTTCTTTCGTTAATCTCTCTTCTCTGTTTGAACTTAGTGGCCCTCCTGCCTCCTGAGTGCACACGTGGGCTGGCTCCGTCATTAATTACGTCTCGCCTGTCGTCCTTACACTCACAAAACTCTCTGGATGGATCACAACTTTTCTTTCTTTTCCTTCTCTCCTACTTTTCTTTTTACTACTCTCTTGCTTAATCATGTAGTCTCTCTCAGCACCCAAACAGATCGTCACTGAGTGTCTGGGCTACAAGAAAGCCCTTGAGCAGTGGTAATGAACACTGTAGTCTGCAGGGCCGCCTGCTAAAGAGAGATCTGCTCCAGGCTTCTCGAGCTATTACTTTCCAATGGCAAAGAATGGACACCACTGAACCTATAAATAATAATAATGTAAAAAACTTACTAATTTAAAAAATAGTTATATAAGCAAAAACTTTTGGTGTTTGTATTGTTCTTCTTTTTTTTTATGGCTTGAAGACTTGAAAGTAAATCTTTTATTCTATTTTTCACTCATGGAACCACATCACAATCAAAAGATTCTGTAATGCCTCTCAGGACACACTGGCAAACAGTAACACCAGATCTAGTGTTACACTAGGTCTTGTCTGCTTCTCACCTGAGTGCTTAGAGCTTCCTCTGGTTACTGACCGATAGCCATTATTCCTTCTTTTAAAAAAGGTTTCATTTTTTTAATCGTGTGTGTGTGTGTGTGTGTGTGCGCGTGCATGCATGCATGCATGCAATATATATATGTAACAATAATTAAAGAAAAAGAGGTCATGAATTTAAGCAAATTTGAATGTACTCCTAGTTTCATTAAACTGCAAACTGAAGTGAAAATGTATCCAGCTGCATATGTAGCAGAGGATGGCCTTGTTGGGCACCAATGGAAGGAAAAGCCCTTGGTCCTGTCAAGGCTGCACCCCCCAATGTAGGGGAATGTTGTGGGGGAGGCAGGAAGGAGGGTGGTTGGGGAGGGGGAACACCCTCATAGAACAAGGGGGAGGGGGATGGGAAAGGGGATAACATTTGAAATGTAAATAAAAGTAATCCAATAAAAAAAAGAAACATGGTATGAATTAGACAATTAGAAATGGTTATGAGAATTCCCTGCACCCAAATCCCGTGGAGAAGAGAGCTGAATACCCAGGACTGCAGACATCCTGACACCGCAGGGCAGATTGCCACCTCTGCACACCTCTGCCCACATCCCCGGTCCAAGGGGAACCTGCACAGTGCCTCTGGACTCAGGGATATAGGAACAGACAGCCGCCGGTACCCTCAGTTCTGGTCTGTGCCCAGGACTGAACTGAACCAGCCAAACAGCTCCCTGCACCCAAATCCTGTGGGGGAGAGAGCTGGACCCTCAGAAGTGTGGACACTCCTGAGAAGTCAGAGGAGACTACCCTCTGCCCACAGTCCAGACTCAAGAGGGAATCACATAGTGCCAACTGTGCCCACTGGGTACAAGTACCTAGGAGCAATCAGGGGCAGGGTCTTTCTGATTCCTGCCTGCTCCTAGAGCTGGAAGACAGTCACTGGGAACACGTACGCACCTGAAATCAGAGCACCTGTTCTCAGGAAAGGCTGAGAGAAAACAGGAAAACAGTTCTACAGGAGCTGACACAGAGGCCTACAGCAGGGTCAAGTCACTCTCAGAAACAGCAAGACAAGCAAACACCAGAGACAACCCAATGGCTAGAGGCAAGCGCAGGAACCTAAGCAACAGAAACCAAGACTACTTAGCATCATCAGAGACCAGTTCTCCCACCAAAGAAAATACTGGATATCCAAACACACCAGAAAAGCAAGATTTAGATTTAAAAATCACATTTTTTGATAATGATGGAGGACTTTAAGAAAGACATAAAGAACTCCCTTAAAGAAATGCAAGAAAACACAAGTAAAGAAGTAGAAGCCCTTAGAGAGGAAACACAAAACTCCCCGAAAGAATTGCAGGAAAACACAACCAAACAGGTGAATGAATTGAAAATGGAAATAGAAACAATAAAGAAAGCACAAAGGGAGACAACCCTGGATATAGAAAACCTAAGGAAGATGCACGGAGCCATATTGGATTTGGGCCTAGCCGCTTTTTGACTGCTTGGCTCAAAGTGGCTAGGTGACTCTGGGCTGTTTGGCCACAGAGACTCACTCCTAAGATGACTGCCATAAGTCTTAAGATTGTTGGACAAAGCCTCTCCCATGAATTTACGGCACAGGAGTATAACATTCAAGGGATGCCTCAGCTCCCTTAGCAGATACCAGTTATCTCCTCAGTCTACACCCAGTGTCTCCACCACCTGACCTCATCGCCTGACTTCTTTGCCTCCAGCTATCATTGCCTATACCCTCATCTCCCCCTCCTTCATGTTTCACAAAGGTCACTCCCCTACCTGAAAGCCTTAAAAGCTGTAACGTTCATCCCAATAAACGAGACCTTGACAACAGAATCTTGCTTGGTCTCCTTCTTCTCTCGCCCCCCATTTAGGCCCAAGGGTAGCGCCCCTTCGGGACCCTGAATAACTGGGTCCCCGCTGGCGGGGACAGGAAGAGACAAGGAGCCATAGATACAAGCATCACCAACAGAATATGAGAGATAGATGAGAGAATCCCAGGGACAGAAGATACTATAGAAAACATCAACACAAAAATCAAAGATAATGTAAAATGCAAAAAGCTCCTAGCCCAAAACATACAGGAAATCCAGGACATAATGAGAAGATCAAACCTAAGGATAATAGGTGTAGAAGAAAGTGAAGACTCCCAACTTAAAGGGCCAGTAAATATATTCAACAAAATTATAGAAGAAAACTTCCCTAACCTAAAGAAAGAGATAAACATACAAGAAGCCTACAGAATTCCAAATAATTGGACCAGAAGAGAAATTCCTCCTGTCACATAATAGTTAAAACACCAAATGCACAAAACAAAGAAAGAATATTAAAAGCAGTAAGGGAAAAAGGTCAAGTGACATATAAAGGCAGACCTATCAGAATTACACCAGACTTCTCATCGGAGACTATGAAAGCCAAAAGATCCTGGACAGATGTCATACAGACCCTAAGAGAACACAAATGCCAGCCCAAGTTACTGTATCCAGCAAAACTCTCAATTAACATAGAGAAACAAAGATATTCCAGGACAAAACCAAATTTACACAATATCTTTCTACAAATCCAGCCCTACAAAGGATAATAGATGGAAAACTCCAACACAAGGAGAGAAACTACACTGTACAGAAAGCAAGAATATAATTTCCTTGCAATGAACCCAAAAGAGAGACAAACAAACAAAATTCTACCTCTAATAATGAAAATAACAGGAAGCGATTCTATATCACTATTCTATATCTCTCAACATCAATGGACTCAATTCCCCAATAAAAAGACATAGACTAACAGACTGGATACATAAAGAGGACCCAGCATTTTGCTGCACGCAGGAAACACACCTCAGAGATAAAGACAGACACTACCTCAGAGTAAATGGCTGAAAAACAACTTTTCAAGCAAATGGCCTGAAGAAACAAGCTGGAGTTGCCATTCTAATATCAAATAAAATTGACTTTCAACCAAAAGTCATTAAAAAAGATAAGGAAGGACACTTCATATTCATCAAAGGAAAAATCCACCAAAATGAATTCTCAATTCTAAATATCTATGCTCCAAATGCAAGGGCACCTACATTCATAAAAGAAACCTTACTAAAGCTCAAAGCACACATTGTACTTCACATGATAATAGTAAGAGATTTCAACACCCCACTCTTATCAACGGGCAGATCATGGAAACAAAATTAAACAGAGACATAGAGAAACTAACAGAAGTTATGAACCAAATGGATTTAACAGATATTTATAGAACATTCCATCCTAAATCAAAAGGATATACCTTCTTCTCAGCACCTCATGGAACTTCTCCAAAATTGACCATATAATCAGTCACAAAACAGGCCTCAAGAGATACAAGAAGATAGAAATAATTCCATGCATCCTATCAGATCATCATGCGCTAAGACTGGTCTTCAATAAAAACAATAATGACAGAAAGCCCACATAGACATGGAAGTTGAACAATGCTCTACTCAATGACAACTTGGTCAAGGAAGAAATAAAGAAAGAAATTAAAGACTTCTTAGAATTTAAGGAAAATGCAGACACAACATTCTCAAACTTATGGGAGACAATGAAAGTGGTACTAAGAGGAAAACTCATAGCTCTGTGCCTGCGAAAAGAAACAGGAGAGAGCATACATCAACAGCTTGACAGTACACCCAAAAGCTCTAGAACAAAAATAAATAAATAAAACCAAGAGGAGTAGAAGGCAGGAAATAATCAAACTCAGGGTTGAAATCAACCAAGGACAAACAAAAAGGACTATACAAAGAGTCAACAAAACCAGGAGCTGGTTCTTTGAGAAAGTCAACAAGATAGATAAACCCTTAGCCAGGCTAACCAGAGGGCACAGAGAGAGTATCCAAGTTAACAAAATCAGAAATGAAAAGGGAGACATGACAACAGAATCTGAGGAAATTCAAAAAATCATCAGATCCTACTACAAAAGCCTATAATCAACAAAACTGGCAAATCTGGATGAAATGGACAATTTTCTAGACAGATACCAGGTACCAAAGTTAAATCTGGATCAGATAAACCATTTAAATAGTCCCATAACCCCTAAAAAAATAGAAGCAGTTATTAAAAGTCTCCCAACCAAAAAAAAAAAAAAAAAAAAAAAAAAAAGCCTAGGACCAGATGGGTTTAATGCAGAATTCTATCAGACCATCATAGAAGTCCTCATACGAATACTATCCAAACTATTCCACAAAATAGAAACAGAAGGAGCACTACCCAATTCCTTCTATGAAGCCACAATTACTCTTATACTGAAACCACCCAAAGACCCAACAAAGAAAGAGAACTTCAGACCAATTTCCCTTATGAATTTTGATGCAAAAATACTCAATAAAATTCTTGCAAATCGAATTTGCAAGAACACATCAAAAACGATCATCTATCATGATCAAGTAGGCTTCATCTCAGGGATGTAGGGATGGTTTAATGTATGAAAATCCATCAATGTAATCCACTATATAAACAAACTCAAAGATAAGAACCACACATGACCATCTCATTAGATGCTGAGAAAGCATTTGACAAAATTCAACACCCCTTCATGATAAAAGTCTTGGAAAGGTCAGGAATTCAAGGCCCATATCTAAACATAGTAAAAGCCATATACAGCAAACCAGTAGCTAACATCAAACTAAATGGAGAGAAACTTGAAGCAATCCCACTAAAATCAGGGACTAGACAAGGCTGCCCACTCTCTGCCTACTTATTCAATATAGTACTCGAAATCCTAGCCAGAGCAATCAGGCAACGAAAGGTGGTCAAAGGGTTACAAATTGGAAGGGAAGAAATCAAATCTCAGGGTTGTTTTGATTTGCATTTCCAAGCTGACTAAGGATGTCGAACATTTCTTTAGGTGCTTTTTGGCCATTCGATATTCCTGAGCTGAGAGGCTATACCTCTCCTGGGCGTATACCCAAAAGATGCCCCAACATACAACAAAGACACATGCTCCACTATGTTCATAGCAGCCTTATTTATAATAGCCAGAAGCTGGAAAGAACCCAGATGCCCTTCAACAGAGGAATGGATACAGAAAATGTGGTACATCTACACAATGGAGTACTACTCAGCTACCAAAAACAATGACTTCATGAAATTCATAGGAAAATGGAATGAACTAGAAAATATCACCCTGAGTGAGGTAACTCAATCACAGAAAAACACACTTGGTATGCACTCATTGATAAGTGGATATTAGCCCAAATGCTCGAATTACCCAAGATGCAATCCACAGATCACAGGAAGCTCAAGAAGGATGACCAAAATGCGGATGCTTCCACTCCTTCTTAAAAGGGGAAAAAATAACCATAGGAGGGGATATGGAAGCAAAGTTTAGAGCAGTGACTCAAGGAACGGCCATTCAGAGCCTGCCCCATACGTGGCCCGTATATATACTGCCACCAAAACTAGATAAGATGGATGAAGCTAGAAAATGCATGCTGAAAGGGACCAGACGTAGATCTCTCCTGAGAGACACATCCAGAGCATGTCCAATACAGAGGTCAATTGGACAGCAGCAAACCACTGAACTGAGAACAGGACCGCCTTGGGGGGAATCAGAGGAAGGATTGAAAGAGGTGAAGGAGCTGGCAACCCCATAAGAACAACAATGCCAACCAACCACAGCTCCCAGGCACTAAACCACTACCCAAAGACTATACATGGACTGACCCAGGTCTCCAACCTCATAGGTAGCAGAGAATAGCCTTGTGGGGAGGGGAAGGCCTTGGGCCGGCCAAGGGTGGACCCCCGGGGGGGGGAATATGGGGGGGGGGGGAGTAAGGTGGATGTATCGAGGAATTACCATATAAGGGAGGGGAGGGGGAGGGATGGGGGCTTATGGACAGGAAACTGGGAAGGGGAATAACATTTGAAATGTAAGAAATATATTTAATAAAAAAATTTAAAAAACCCCAAAAATCAAAAAAACCAAGAATTTCTAAACATTAAATAAAATTCTTTTTTTCTTTTTTTAGAATGACACTACCCATTTTATTTACGTCAGAACGACGTGTATTTCCCACCTCTCTCGTTCGGAATTTAATTTCTAGAAACCAGGTGTGGTGGAACACACCAGTAATCCCAGCTCACAGGAGCCCGGAAAGTTGGTACGACCTTAGCGATCTAAGCAGTGGCCTCAAAAAATAAACAAACAAAAAACCCAAAATGGAGGGAAGGCAGGGAGCGGTGGGAGGCAGCGGCAAGCGTGTGTCCGAGCTCTTGCCCTGCCTGGGCTACAGTGCAAATGGCACACTTTCTAGGCAGGAGCAGTTTCAGTCCGCTGTGTCAAATACAATTCTTAAAACACTCTTTGTTTTTAGTTAAATATTGTTTCTTAGAGAATACATTACTTGTTTTATCTAAAACATAAGAAAGAGGTGGTTCTGAACAGTACCTGCGCTGCCAGCGGCGTCTCCTCGTCTGGCATCATGTAGTGGCACAGGGAGGACTTGGACGCGTCTTTCTCGTTCCAGCAAGATCGATGTTGCTCAACAAGAGTTCTTATTTCTTTCAGTTTCTGCTCCAAGTCCAAAAGGGACAAGGAATGTTTAAGAGAAATACTAGAAATACAGGAAAGCGAGTCAGATGAGTGGAATGGCAGGACACCCTTCCCAGCGCTCCTTTTCTAGTAAGCTGGGATCTGAAACTCTGTCCTGTGTAGTCTCACCTGACGCTGCTAGACTGGAATGGACTGGGAAGCCAGCCACCAGACAAGGCCATGACTACAGAGCCACCGTGAGCGTTCACACAGATTTCACAAGGAAAGCCCTGTCATTACTGTAGCTCTTATTAGTGGAAGGGACAGGTAGGTAGATTTTAAAGAAGTATTTTTATATTTCTAATTTGTTTGGAAACCAGTTAATAAACAATAATCTGAAACATATTCCCCAGTGTGAAGAAGGTGACACTGATACAGTAGACTGTAGCACATATTCAGGGTTGGTGTCTGTATCAGATTCCCAGTTCACTAGGACAGACCCGTCATCCCCTCAGATTCCCAGTTCACTAGGACAGACCCGTCATCCCCTCAGATTCCCAGTTCACTAGGACAGACCTGCCATCCCCCTCAGATTCCCAGTTCACTAGGACAGACCTGCCATCCCCCTCAGATTCCCAGTTCACTAGGACAGACCCGCCATCCCCTCAGATTCCCAGTTCACTAGGACAGACCCGTCATCCCCTCAGATTCCCAGTTCACTAGGACAGACCTGTCATCCCCTCAGATTCCCAGTTCACTAGGACAGACCTGTCATCCCCTCAGATTCCCCAGTTCACTAGGACAGACCCGTCATCCCCTCAGATTCCCAGTTCACTAGGACAGACCCGTCATCCCCTCAGATTCCCAGTTCACTAGGACAGACCCGTCATCCCCTCAGATTCCCAGTTCACTAGGACAGACCCGCCATCCCCTCAGATTCCCAGATTCACACTAGGACAGACCCGCCATCCCCCTCAGATTCCCAGTTCACTAGGACAGACCTGCCATCCCCCTCAGATTCCCAGTTCACTAGGACAGACCCGCCATCCCCTCAGATTCCCAGTTCACTAGGACAGACCCGCCATCCCCTCAGATTCCCAGTTCACTAGGACAGACCTGTCATCCCCTCAGATTCCCAGTTCACTAGGACAGACCCGTCATCCCCCTCAGATTCCCAGTTCACTAGGACAGACCCGTCATCCCCTCAGATTCCCAGTTCACTAGGACAGACCCACCATCCCTCAGATTCCCAGTTCACTAGGACAGACCTGTCATCCCCTCAGATTCCCAGTTCACTAGGACAGACCCGTCATCCCCTCAGATTCCCAGTTCACTAGGACAGACCTGTCATCCCCTCAGATTCCCAGTTCACTAGGACAGAACCACATCCCCTCAGATTCCCCAGTTCACTAGGACAGACCTGTCATCCCTCAGATTCCCAGTTCACTAGGACAGACCTGCCATCCCCCTCAGATTCCCAGTTCACTAGGACAGACCCGTCATCCCCTCAGATTCCCAGTTCACTAGGACAGACCCGTCATCCCCTCAGATTCCCAGTTCACTAGGACAGACCCGTCATCCCCTCAGATTCCCAGTTCACTAGGACAGACCTGTCATCCCCTCAGATTCCCAGTTCACTAGGACAGACCTGCCATCCCCTCAGATTCCCAGTTCACTAGGACAGACCCGTCATCCCCTCAGATTCCCAGTTCACTAGGACAGACCCACCATCCCCTCAGATTCCCAGTTCACTAGGACAGACCCGTCATCCCCTCAGATTCCCAGTTCACTAGGACAGACCCGTCATCCCCTCAGATTCCCAGTTCACTAGGACAGACCCGTCATCCCCTCAGATTCCCAGTTCACTAGGACAGACCCGTCATCCCCTCAGATTCCCAGTTCACTAGGACAGACCCGCCATCCCCCTCAGATTCCCAGTTCACTAGGACAGACCCGCCATCCCCCTCAGATTCCCAGTTCACTAGGACAGACCTGCTATCCCACCTTTGCTCTGCAGTACTAAGGAGTGAACGCAGACCTCAAGCACACAGAGCACGTAAATGCTCTACATGTGCACACTCCACACCTACTTTTTCCCTATCTTTAAATCTGGAGACAGAGTCCACTAATTTGACTGAGTGGGCCTTATCTGTAAGCCTTGAAAAGCCTTGGGGATCCTCCTGCCTCAGCATTAGAGTACCTGGGAGGGCAGAACTGTGCCATCATGAGCAGCTCTAACTTTTATTTTGTTCACCAGAACTAGGAAGTCAGAAAAGACAGGAGCATGGCATACCTTCCTAAGATCCTCTGCACAGCTTGTTTAATGACAGTGACCAACTCTGTCAGGCCTATCAATGGAAAAGCAAAATTAAAAAGAAAACAGAGCCTTGTTCACTTAAAACCTCTCTCTACAATATAAACGTGCTTCATGCAGACTGGAATCTTACCATCTCCAAGGAG
This sequence comes from Rattus rattus, assembly GCF_011064425.1. Lineage (NCBI taxonomy): Eukaryota > Metazoa > Chordata > Mammalia > Rodentia > Muridae > Rattus > Rattus rattus. The sequence continues at coordinate 223,648,253 of NC_046155.1, read as the reverse complement.
GTGTTGAATACTTGATAAATACTGTTGCTGTACATCTGGGGGAGCTAGGATGCTCTGTGTAGAACAGAAACAGAGTTAAAGGAGCCTCTAAAGGAAAACACTCTTTACCACACCTCAAGGGCCCACTTTCCAAAGACACCCATCATAACATTACAGTCAGTCATCAGTGTACAAGTCTGAGTGTCAGAGCTGATTAATAGTCAGAGTACTCAGAACAGGTACATTTAGTTAAACACTGAACCTCCTGAAAGACAAAGCAGCGTGCACTCAGGTCTGTTAAACTTACAGTGCCATTTTTGCCAACTGTTGCATTATCCAGGTAAATATATCCACCAATTATGTTCAGCTGGACTCGCAAAAGAACCACCAGCATACACGTGCTGTACACAGCTACAATACTTCTTGTGAAACCTTCAGAGAGAAGAGAAACCCTTAGGCATTGTGACTAAAACACCAATAAATGTATAAAATCATGACCTATTTCTTTGACTACTTTTTAATAAGCTAACTTTAGCAACTATAACAGTAAAATGGATCAAGAACAAAAATATATCAATTTAAAATATTTTATACTTAATGGATCTCTTTATAACATACATATAATATTTTAGGTCCCCTTCCCTTCCTCCCCAGTCTTTTGATTTTAAGCAGGGTCTTACTCCCTAGCCGAGGTAGGCCTCAAGCTCAGGATCCTCTTGTCTCAGTATTGGGATTGCAGGCTAGTGTCATGCTTGGCTAGGGAGGATTTCTCAACTGAAGAACTACTTACAAATATATATTGGACAAAGGAATTATATGTTAGATGCTGGGAAAGCAAAGCAAATTGGGTATGAAACTCTGTTGGTATATGCCTGCCTAGTGTTCACGACGCCCTGAATCTCTCTCCAGCATTGACATGCAGATGGGACAAGGCAAAGCAAGACCTGAGTAAGTTGTATCTTTAGAACTCTTTAGAGCTAGCTTAGAACTTAGGATAGAGAATGAAGAACCCCTGCTTTCAGTGACAGGTAAAAGTGAAGTCCAGGAGAGATTTGGATGAGGTAGAGAGGACAGAAAAAAAGAAAGACTCCTCCTCCCAGCAGCCCAGTACAGCATTCAGGGCGGAGAAGGGAGCACAGGTGTCCAGGTGACAAACGGTATGGCCAGCTGAGAAAGTCCCAGGGGACTCAGAAGCAGAGACTACTGCTGGTACCTATGAAGACTGCTAGGATAGAGACAAGAGCAGAAACTAGGGTGTAGAAGCAACGAGTAGGTGTGAAGAAATGAAGAAAGAATTTTGAAACAGCTGTTCACAGGGCATGCAAGAAAGGGTAGTAGCTGAACGCAAATGTAGGACATCAAGAAGTTGAAGGTGTCCTCCAACAGGGGAGACATCAAGAAGTTGAAGGTGTCCTCCAACAGGGGAGACATCAAGAAGTTGAAGGTGTCCTCCAACAGGGGAGACATCAAGAAGTTGAAGGTGTCCTCCAACAGGGAAGACATCGTTTGGGAACTATGCTAGCTGAAACGGATGGAGAAACAGGAAAGCCTGCTGGTAGGAAGATTTGAGACATATATAAAAGGCCTAGGGATGGTCTTTGATTGAAATTTTTATTACTAATGAAATTTTGTGTAAAATATGAAATTAAAGTTGCTATTTGGGTTGGATAAAAAATTCCTTTAAAATATATTTAAAACATAAGCATATACAGTTTTATACCATACCTTAAAACAACAATATCACCACCATCACTAACAAAGTGTTGTCTGGAAACAGACACTGACCCCTTGCTTTATGAATATCTAGATTTAAACCTGACTATTCGGTGAGATAGGGAAAGAAGAGTCATGTACATACTATGATACAAAAAGTTCCTGTTACAAATAGCTCACAGATGTGCTGTCATACAGAACACTCGGGCTTACTTATTATCTTTAGATCCTCCCATATTTCCAGCTTGTTTGAAGGCCTAAAGGGGAAAAAAAATCAGAAAACATGAAAATAATAATCTACATGCTAGTATAACTCTGAACTACATAGAGCTTTATTTTAAGTTAAAATTAAAACAACTCACAAATTTTAAAAATTCAAAGAACATACAAATATTGAAGAAACAAAGACAACAAGATAACAAAACAATAAGTTAACGAGCACCTTTGCTAGTGCACACTCCTCCAATCCCTGCCCTCTGTCTGAGCACACTCAGAGCACACTCAGACCGTCAAGCGAGCCGGGCAGTCTCTCCCCTCTGCGTATCTTCTTGCATAGACTCAAGTCGATCCTTAGCAAAGCTAAGTCACAGCTTGTGTTGCTTATAGTGTCACTCTAAGCACATGATTGACACATACGTTTGGTGCTCAACAAACTGGAGATATTCTCCCTCCTGCTCTTCAAATCACCACTGGAGGCTTCTTAGGTTGGTTCTTAAATCTTTTTGCCTGAGCCTTTACTCTTTAATTTTAAAAGGGAAAGCTATTCTGAGCTGATCCTGTTCTAAGCCTGTTGCAGATCTGGAACTAACATTTCTTTAAGAGTTCTGGTCCTTGGTGCTTAGGAATGGTAGAGAGCACAACCTTTGACTCTGGATCAGGAATTGTTTCTAATCATTCTCAGTGAGCTAGGCTGGTGCTATGGTTTGGCGTGCTGTTGTCTCAGAGGATTGCATATTAAAGGGTTGGTAATCAGGGTGACACACTGGGAGGTAGGGAAACCTTTACTGAGCTGGAGGGACAGGGAGGTTCTAGGTCACTAAGGACACCTACAGGGCATTTGTAGACCCTGGGCCATCTAGTATTGTTCTTTTTACTTCTTGGCTATTAGGTGACAGCTTGTTCTACTGTGACTGACCCACAAGGACCATCAGAGACCCAGAGCAAATATATCTGCCTGGTCTGGACTGGAAACTTCAAAATTACAAAACGAAGTAAGCCCTTTGAAAAAGACCTGTTGACTATAAGGGGAAAATGACTAATAAGCTGTTAGATATCTATGTAGTGTTTATATGTATACATTTAAAGATAGACATTTAAAGCTTATACCCATAGTTTAATTCAAAGCAAGCTTTATATATGTATTTTGTTTTGTGCACACTAAAAGTCAGTGACAACAACATAGTCATTAATCTCCTTCCCCCCTGAGTCCAACCACAGTAGTGTGGACTTGTGCTGCAATATTCAGACGGGTTAGAGCTTTTACGTTCTATGTAACAGGGATATCCATTTCATTAAGAATATTTAATTATATTTCTGATTTAAAGACATGTGGCATAGTTTCTGTCTTTGTGGTTATACCAAGTTTATTTTACTATAAGTATCTGGTATCACATTTAACAATTAAATCACTTTATAATTACATAAAATATTTACTCAGTTATAAAGCCAAATTGATATAACCTTGTATGTTGAATATCATGTTTCCCTATTCATGGATGATTTAAACATGTTTTCACTTCTGTTGTATTGCTTAATATAAGCATGTTTGTATTTTTCAATATATTTAAAACTGCTCCTTAAATAAATTCAGACATACTACAGAAGCTTTATTTACTAAAAAATAAAATAGTAATGTATCCGGGAGATCGGTCCATAGTAGTACAAGGGCATTACTTATTTAAAAAACATACTGTAGGCCAGCAAAATGATTCAGTAGGTATTAAGACCTGCTGCCAAGTTTAATGATCTTGAATTTATTCCCAGGACCAACATGGTGAAAGCAGAGAGCTAACTGCTGCAAATTATCCTGCTATTAGCACACACAAAATAAATAAATTCAATAAAAATCAAAACCAAAAAAAAAAAAAAACCACCGAAAAGGTGGGTGGTCATGGCACACACCTTTAATAACAACACTTGGGAGGAAGAGGTGGGTGAGTTGGAAAATTCTAGGGCAGCCTAGGCTACATAGAGAAACCCTATCTTGAAAAACATAAATAAAGTAATAATAAAATAATAAATAAGTAAATGAATGTAATAAAAGCATCTTGAGTGACGTATAGCACCGCACTGTGTGACTGCACTATGTAGAGAGAAGGCAGTATTTTCAGAGCACCTATGTCAAAGAACGATATTCTCACTGCTTTCAATTTGGCATAAATATTTTTATAGAATAGAATGAAAATTATTTACTAGAACACAAAGAAACAAAATGTAGGCCGATCATCCTTATTGTAATGGGACATAAATCTGTGTTTCAGTAGGAAGTTCGGTTACAGGGTGGACTGAGGGCTCAGAGGTTGAGAGAACACACTCCCCTTCCAGAGGCCCTGAGCGTGGGTCTCGGTGGCTCACTGGGGCTCACACGGGCAGTAATTACAGGTCCAGCTCCGTCTGATGCTTTTCCAGGCACCAGTACTCATGTGCACATACTACCCACCCCCGTGTAATTACAGTGAATTAGACCTTAAACATTTAGTTATTACAGTTAAAGCCGAGCCATTACTAGAAGGTAGGAAGTCTTTAGAAGTATCTGTAAAGAGGCAGACTGGAGCACGGGAACTGGAACCTTATGTCATGTGGGGCACTTGGTGGGTGAGACAGAGTGAACGGCCTAGGGAGAACTGCACTGATAATCATCATAAGCAGACTGTGCCTGTAGGCTTAAATCTTCACCTGAGGGTTCAATGTAGCTCAGTGGTACAACCCTTGCCCATTATGTCTGAGGTCCTGGTTCTCAGGATCAGAAAACAAGCAAAACAAAATATGTGCATGCGTGTACATGTACGTGTGTACACACACATACACACACACACACACACACACACACACACACACACACACACACACAATTATCTTTTCAAGTAATTCTGATTTCAAACCACACAGAACAGGAAGTACTATCCGTGTAGATTTTCTTCAAAACAATCTTCAAGTGGACATCTGCTTCAGGTTAAACACGGCTTGACTCTGTGGTGTCACTGAAATACGAATCTCCCTAAAGCTTAGGTCAGTGCTTGCCAAGCACTCTACTGCTTGTGATGAGGATGTCTGAGGTTCCCTGCCAGATGCCCAAGCAACGATGGCTCCTTTCTGCTATCATGCGCCTGCCGAAACAAAGCTATCAGATCATTTGTTTATCCCTCATCAGCTACAAACAAATGAGTTCAAAAAGAAAACGAGCTCGCCTGGCCGGTTCTATGAAACCAGAGATGACTGGATTATAAAAGCGACTGTCACCTGGTAGGCCTTGTTAGTCTGTTTTATACAAATGTTTTTCAAATGGACACCGATAAATTGCAAAACTACGAAGTACAAGGAAAGCAAGGAAATGACATTAAGGAACATAATTATAAGCACTGAGTGAAGACTACAATTCGTCTTAAATTCTGGAATTTAAGAAATTTACCTTCTTGTGTACTGAGTTAAGTTTTCACAGGATTTTGCAAAATCAACCCTTTTCTAAACTCCTGTATTTTCTTTTAGAATTTATTTTACCCTGGAATTAATATGTTTGAATTGTTCTATGTTTAACCAATTTCCCTTTGCTTGTCAATTCAATGCCTTAAGCCGAAAGGTATTTTATTAGGTTTTCGTTTGTCTGTTTCCTAGTGCTGGAGACTGAGTTGAAGGCCTGAGGAGGCGAAGAGCAGCTCTCCTAAGCGTCTGGAGTGGAGAGCTTTGTGGAGACGCCTGCTGAGGAGGAGGAAAGTCACCACACTTACCTGCTATCCTTCTGTTGTTTTTTATATAAAAGGCCAACTCAATTTAAATCTGTCTTTGCCTCTTAATAAGACTAACGTCTAAGACAATCACAGCTATTTTCTGTCCTTTATTTATGCACATTCAAGCAGTGATTAGTTGCTTTTTGCCTGTGATTTATTTGTTCATATATCTTCTTATATAATTATACAAAGTAATTTATAAGCCATACTTTACATCTGTAAAGTGGAGATTAAATTCAGTCTATTTCTAAGAATGACAAATCACCTGCCACTGGTATTCTATTTGAATCAGAGAAAAAGTTTTAATATATGCTCATTATTATTTTGGGAAGCATTCTCTGAGCTAAGTGGCAAAATGTTTAACTCATGTGAGTCCAATCTCAGGATTATAAAAATCCACAAGTTTGCTGCTTAACCTGCCTCAGTACTTAGTTTCTGCTTGCAAAATGCAGATGATAACATCTGGCTCACCGATATATTGTGAAAATCACATGAGAGCATGCAAGTGTGGAAGGCTCCTAGCACCAGGATTGCCACAGAATTGCAAATAGTACTTTCTGCCTTGCTACCTGAGGCTCATTATAGTCAAGAAAATATTTCAGATAAACCACTTGATTAAGTGGTTTGGGAGTGTAACTCAGTGGTGAGCATGGACATGTATAGGTTCCTGGAGTTCCCTCCTCACCTGTGTCTCTCTCCTCTCACTGTCCTTTCCCTCCCTCCCTCCCTCCCTCCCTCCCTTCCAGCCATAAAATTTACTTATTGAAACCACCACTGTCCATATTTTGGACATTATCCAAAGCAGCAGTCATTTGTTACTGGAACGCTCCTCAGCGTAGCACAGAATTTAATTTCTGATGCCTATGTGCAAGACACACACCACACATTAGGTTATGTACGCAGGTGGTGCTCTCTGAACTGCCCCAATAACCTATCAGTATCATAGCTCATGTTATACTGCCTATCATCAGCCACTTACTTACAGAGTCATGGTCCTTCTCTAAAACACTCTCCTACACTGCTAGCACTATGAGAGGTGCAATATTGAACAGAAAGACTTTTAGTTTTAGATTTCTGCTGCAGGGATATAGTCTATAAGTACTCAATAATAAACTATTGAGTAATGTAAAATGATAGAAAATATTCACATAAAGACAACACATATTATTGTTCCATATGATTTGCGTAACGAGAGTTTAAATAAAATTAAATATGGATTAAATGACATGTATTTTTAAGTTTTAATTTAAAAATAAGGAAACAGGAATGCATTAAAGTACTTAGCTCATTCTACAACCGTTGACTGCATTCTAATAAGCCAAAGAACATAGCGTGCTTTTACCTGTTTTTCAACAAAGCTGTCAGACTCTCCGAGTTGAGCTGCTGCATTAAGGCCTCTCTCAGTGTTGGCAGCATGGACAGCACTGTCCCACAAACAGAAAAAAAAAAGACACTCACATATGGCATGAACACAGTCATTGAGATATTCATACTGTTTTAGGCTACACAATAGTAATAGCAACTTGCAAGCGTTGGGGGGAACTCTCCAGGGTAGAGGGTTCCAATTATTACTACTAAGTATATACAACCAGTACACACCAATAAACCATGTGTCTGCTTATGTTAACTGCAACATTATCATATCATAATCAGAGCGGTGCAAACAAGAGCAAGAAGAAGACAGGATGGAAAGACTGTCCTTCCTGTTAACAGGGGGCTCTCTGAACTATGGTTTATAGATAATCCCTTTTCCTTCCTTTCTATACTCTCCAAAATTCCAATGTAAATTTATTTCTGATTAAATAAAAACAACCAATTTTATAGTCATACCTTTTGTCTCATATTCATAATTCTAGGAAAATATTGCTTATACTAGAAGACCATGTTTATTATAATAAGCACATAAGTGTGTCCGTCTAAGCTTTGAGTGCTCCCAGGTCTGTTTGGGTTTTGCTAATGGCTGTGGCATTACCTGTCACTCCTGGGAAGAATGTGAAGACAAAGGGAGATTCAGGACTCTATGGGGAAAGTAAGAACAGAGCCACGGGAGCTACCCCGAGTCTCTACAGGGGGCAGAGGACAAGCACAGGAAGAAATTAAGAGGGGTTTCTAGCATGAGACAAGTAATGTTTAAAAAACAAAAAGCACAAACAAAGCAAACCCCAAGAGATCACAAATAGAACCCTCTAAAGGTCAAAGTTGAGTGTACAATTCTTCTCTCTTGATGAGACAGAAAATCCTATATGGGAAATGTCAGGCTCTCTGCTGCCCAACACTTCACTTCCTCATCTTGCACACCCTGGAGTTGCAGTAAACGACCTCACCCTGCATATTTTAGCTTCTTAGACTGTTGAGATCATTAGCTAAAGAAGGGGCTCAAACATGAGAATGTCACCTTGGTATATGTGGCTTGGTATATGTCTAGACAGTCCCTGTATCTGTAGACTTTGCATGTATAGATTCAAACAATTGCAGATTAAAATATTCGAAAATCGTGTCTGTATTGGACACGTGCCTTCTTTTTTTTTTTTTTTCAAGTGCAAACTTATCTTTATTCATTTTTATTGAATTGTGGATTTTTTATTTGGCATAATGTAACAGAAGCACTTAATGTCATGTTTGGTAAACATTAACAAATGTACTTACTGATAATACTTTTGGACATTGACAGGTCGATTCTTTTTTTTTTTTTTAATTAACTTGAATATTTCTTATATACATTTCGAGTGTTATTCCTTCCCCCCGGCAAACATCCCCCCCCCCCCCTTCCTTATGGGTATTCCCCTCCCCACCCTCCCCCCATTGCCGCCCTCCCCCCAACAGTCTAGTTCACTGGGGGTTCAGTATTAGCAGGACCCAGGGCTTCCCCTTCCACTGGTGCTCTTACTAGGATATTCATTGCTACCTATGAGGTCAGAGGACACGTGCCTTCTTTTTCCTTGGTATTATCCCCTAAATAGCACACCAACCGCCACTCACATTTTATTACAGTGAATGTACTCTAGAAGTGATTCCAAGTGTATAGACAGGTAACTACAGGCCACTGAAAATGCTATGTCACTTAATGGACTAGTTGAACATCCTCAGATTTTGGAATCAATTTTTCATGACTAATAAGGGGAAAGTGTAAGCTACCTTAGAAACAAACAAATAAAAAGGCCTATATTCAGAAAATGGAGTTTATGGAGAGCTAGTTTAACAATTATGGGATGTAACAACTTAATTTGAAAAGTCTTTCTGATTATCCTATTCTCCACCAGCCATCTGTATGAACACTGAGCAGATTAACTTCTGTATCTTCAGTCGTCTGTTCTCTACAACATTTTAAAAAAATTCTATTTATTTCGCATGTATGTGTGTGCATGCCTGAATGTATATCCATGTACAATGTATGTGTAGGAGCCAGTGGAGGTCAGAAAAGGTTGTTGCATGCCCTGCAGCTAGAGTTAGACATGATTATGAGCTGCCATGTGGATGCTGGGAACCAAACACAGGTCCTCTGAGTTCTTAACTTCTGAGCCATCGCTCCACCCACTATGCTAAACATTTCTGATCCAGACACAGATTGCAGAAGCTGTGTAGGCTGGAACCTGTACTTCCATTTTCTCATCTGTAAGTTGAAGGTAACTCAGGGCCTGTCCTGTAGGACTGCTGTGGGGATTGAGGTATTTACAACATTTACAAAAGTACTGACTCGCTCATGGAATAGCCTAAGCTACTGTTACCGTTCTTTTTTGGGAGAGCGTTCTAAAGACATAATCTAGAATCTTCTTAGCAAGTAAGAGGCAGGGATGCACTATCTTGACTACCACATAGTATACTGTGATCCTCTACCCAAACCACACAATTCATTACTACAGTCCAATTACTTTAGTTAAGTATTTCTAGAAGTCATAATGTACTGTTTGTTCATTATAGTTTATTTTCAGTTTGAATTTCCAATGTTCATTAAATACTATGCATCATTCTGAATCTGTAAAATTGACTCATCACACAAAAAAATTCATCTATCACAGTCCAAAAAACAAAATGTATTTTGTATTCTGAAACTTTATTAGTGATGTCAGTTACACAAATAAACATCAGGTCATGTGTAAATGTAATGAGCTTCTCTCCTCAGTCTTCAGTAAATTCTCAGTCAAGAAAGGAAAAGGATAAACCCCTGAAGCATTCCCTCATAAACTGACATTAACCTCTCCTGGATGAAAACTGAAGCCCTCCATGCCGACGGTCTGCCCATCAAAGATTTCTAAGGCAGAGGGCTAATCACATTATTTGCATCCTCTTGTAAATGCATACCAGGAAGTTAGTTTGTCAAGCTTTTTAGAGAACCTGTATTTTACCTTCATGCTATGCTATTTTTAATTGTCTGCAGTCTGCTATCTGCTGAGGGTTGTGATGGTCACGACATGCGTCAGCTCCACCTTCTAAGAGCAGTGAAATGAAGCAGCAGATTCATTACTGTGTTCATATCTCTTAGCTCATGAGTACTCTTGTGGGAACTCCTCTACCAGGGAACTGGACCTGGTAACTCACCAAGCTTTCTTAGACTGGGAAGAATCATTTCAGGCTTTTAATTTTTTAGACACAGTCTCACTATAGCTGTATTGGAACATGGTTGGCCTTGAACCCATAAAGAACTGTTTGTCTCTGCCTCCTGTTAGTCTCTGGGGCTAAAAGTATGGACCACTGTGCCTGGCTCTGGTATTTCTTACCTCCACTTCTTCCTTTCCCAAGTGACAGAGCCCTTCTTTCCTGTTCCTCCTCCCTCTCTACTATTCTTCATAGGCATTTCCCCCAAGCATTGCTTATACATCTTCCCATTTGATTCTGGGAGGCGCAGTATGACACAGGGTTTTGCCAAAGTGAGAGGTATTTTGAGATCCCAAAAGTGACCTTTTACTATTTTGTGAAAACTTGCACAATCATCTGAAGCAGACTTCATACTCTCTCACCACTCACTGACATGTCCTCAGTAGCACCGCATGTTCAAGGTGATTTTTAAGTCCACGCGCTGAGTGTCTATGTGCCGAGCATCTTATGTGGGGAATCTCACTGTCTTCTCACACACTACTTCTCTACTTTAAACAGGGACTAGCTATATGGCCCTGCTGCCATCAAACAGTCCTCCTGCCTAAGTGTCCCAAGTGCTAGGACGTGGATCAAATTCCAGGGCTTTGTGCGTGCTAGGCAAGCACTGTCACCAGCTGAGCTATATCCATGGTCCTTCACAATACATTTCTGAAGGAAATTTTATAAAGGTCATTTTACAAGAAGAACTGAGGTTCAGATTAGCTCAAAGAACACAGATTAAACTGGAAACTGACCTGGTGGTACCAGCCTCTCCCGAGAGCCCCAGTCATTCTGGCTGTGCACATGCGCTGTCATTATGGCCAGTACTTCTGAACAGGGTTTCACAGAACCCTATAGAAACCCAAATATAAACTCGCATGTAGCTGTGAACTTATCTTCTCTTTGACCTTAGCTTTTCCTCTATAACGTGAAGTAAGTGAGCTAGCAATAAGGTCCTCTCGGATCTAGAGAAAAGCCTACTCGTAAAGCGGAATGAGATACACTGAGCTTTGTAAATTCCCTCTAAGGTAGCCTTTAAAGAAATGTCAGAGAGAAAAAACAAGCTTTAAACAGTAGAAGGAACAGACTTGACGTAGATTTGAGAAACTGGTTTTCCAGGCATCACCCCAGTTAGAACCTAACTCCTTACTCTCTTCAAACTGAGCAGACTGACTGTATTGTGGCCTTTTCCCAGTAGGTTTCTGGCTCTGGTAGTTACATTATTACCATTAATTAAGTGATTGAGCAGACACTGTCGCGGAACGCTTATGTCCTACAGTGTCCTGCTGGAGACCTAATAGGCTTTGGGCTCTGTGCTGTGACCTACGAGGCCGCGTGGGTGGGTCAGGCCTTTCTCCACAGCTTTGCTTCCTAGCACTCATCTGCTTTCCCTTGCTGGAGTGCCTGTGTGCTGTTCTTGTACTGTTTCTAGCACGTTCTCCTCTCAGGCATTTGCTCTCCATATTGTACCATGAGACTTTACAGCATACGTCATCTGGTCAGAGGCATGAGCCCCCGACCACACTCTGCAGAGGTGTCTACTCCTCCCAGCTTTCCTTTCTGTACTGGGTCCACTGCAGCCTAAGGTTACCTTTGTGCTGTTTGCTCTCTTTTCACCAGAACCTGCTGGAGCTCAGGGGATCTTACTCTGTTTACTGCCTACTCACTCAGGGGCAGGCACTGTGAATATCTGCTGAATGAATGCATAAGTGAGTATTTATACGGCTTTAAAAATTCACGTGGAAATTACGTATCTCTGTTAAAAGGACTATTGGGTAGGTTTATCACACGTTCCTCATCTTTCCCATACACTGGAGCCTGAGGCTATGAATTAATACAAACCAACAAGCACTTTAACATAGATACATATATGCGTCTGCTTACCTGTCATATTGCAAGTCCTCTGGTTACTTTCAAAATGGTACTGTCGCCGAGCTTGGGCAATGTACTCTGCAGCTTCTCTTTCTTGTATTTCTCTAAGTTTTTTCTGTCCATATTTTCCCAGGATATAGACTCCTAAAAGTCATTTAAAAAAACAAAACAAAACAAAACAAAACAAAACAAAACAAAGTAGTATATTAACTGGAGTACTAAAAATTCTAACCAATATTTTAAGCACTTTTGATTAAATCATGAGGTTGATACTAGGGACAAGCTGAAAATACAGTTTCTAAAAGACTTTTATTAAAGAACTGAAAAAGGAAAGGAGATACAGTGTTTACTTATATATTTATTTATTTATTTATTTTACATGCATATAATATATTTTAATATAGCTAGTAAAAAAGAAGACATTAACAGACAAGAAGCAGAAAGGCATTGGATTTATAAAGTCTGGCAGCATCTTTAATAGTTAATTGAAAATATTCTAAACATTCAGCAACAGAGGATTATTTAAATAAATTATGATCTGTTCACATAATGGTATCTTATGTAGTTATTAAAAACCACATTGCTAAATAGTTAATGAGTCGAGGAAAGGTCTACCTCATACTATTAGGTGATAAAATAACATCCAGGAAGTCTGTGTTTTAATGGAACAGATACACAGAAAAGTACGTATTTAATTTCTAAAGTAAGATAAACTGTGATAATTGCGATTGTGTTTGCTTTTCTATATTTTCCATGTTGTCGTCAATGGCCACATAACTTTAAAAATCTCTACAGTAAAAGATTTAAAGGAATGAGAGAAAGGTATATCGTCAGGATTTATCCACCCCTGTATTAGAAAAACATCTGAGAAAATAAGAAAATATAACTTACACTGTCTACAAACTACTAATTCAAATGACAAAGGAAACAGGAAGACAGCACCGTAACACAACGGTGTAAAATATGGCAGGGTCGTGAGGTCTTCAGCACAGGATGTAAGGGGGTGCATTTTTGTCATCTACTGGGTGAGTGGCCATTGGTTTTCTTAACTGGGAATCTGATGAGCATTCCAGTGTTAAACGTGATGAGGACGCAGCGGCAGTCGTATCTCCTTTATTTTGGTCAGTTCCACACATGTAACAGCGCACTGAGATCACAGTCACCACTGCCCTGCTCCCCACTCCCACTTCTCTCCACTCCTGCTGCTCCACTACTTTCCTCAGGCAGTCCCCCACACAAGATGGCTTGTTTTAACTAACTATCTCGGATTGGCATCAGATAGTTTACTAAACAGTACAACGGATAGCAGAAGTGGACTATTTCAGTAAGCGTTTAAGAACTTGATGAGCTGAAACATTTTAGTACCATTTCTATAAACATGGACGCAAGGCCTTTTTCCTCAGGGATGGCTTAACCTGGAACCCAGAAAAGTCCTCCAAATCCAACAAGTTACAGCAATGACAGAGTTGCCTTTGTTTTGGGTACATGATTTTGTCATAGTGCCAAAGGTCAGAATTCAACAAGCTTATAGAAGAGGCTGTGTTATTGTTTCATTTTTGTTTGCTAATAAGTATCGATGTGTGCCACAGCTTGATTTCATTATAAATCCTGGCAGCAAGGGCTCAGAGGGCTAACCATCACTCATTTATCTCCTCTGTCTGGGGCTTATACTATCTCCAAAAAGGCCTCAAGAATTATGCCTAACATAGTTGGATTAGGTCCGTTTCTCACAAGCAAGGACAAGGTAGACATCAGGAGCTGCAAAGCAAATATATCCTAAATTATTTTCACTAAATCAGATGTTGTGGATGATTTAAGATGTTATATATCTTTAGATGGTTCCATAAAATTGTGTGCTGAATAGGAATAGTATGGTTGTTGTTACTACACATACAAATACATGCATTATAATTAAGCTCCAAGAGCAAAGAGAAATCAATAAATGCTGTTCATTGGCTGTCTTTTCTGTAACATCACAGCAGCACAGCCATTAGAATAAGAGAGGCATATGGGGCTCATGCCCATAAGTCCAGTTGAGGCAGGAGGACTTTTTACCATTTTGAGGGGAACCTGGGATGTACTGTGAGAACCTATTCCCCTTCCCTCACCACAAAGATCCCAAGAGAATGAAGAAACTGACTTAAATTTATCAAAGTGACCCTCCAACAGGCAATTCTGGTTCACCTAGTTCTGAACATACTGCTTGTACCTTATCTCCATAACATATTACTGAAGGTTACACACACAGTGATTATTATCTCTCAAGTTATGTTGCAAAATGAATCGTTGATGTGACACTCTTTACTTGGTAAGTGCAGTATATTTTAGCTAAAGCTAGAATGGGCTGAATTGTGTGCACTCCTGTCCCGTGCCACAGGCTGATATACTGAACCTGAGAACATAAGGTCAATACAAAGTGAGATCAGTGGGCCTCAATCCCACATGGCCAGTGTCCTGAGAGGAAGGTAAAAGGTAGACAGAGATATGTACAAAGGAAAGACAATTTGAAGGCTTCTGGAAGTTCTCTGTGGCTTTCCAGCAGTCAGTATCCAGTTGCAAAAGCCAGTGTGAAACAAGATGACCACCACATGGCACAGCCTAGTACGGATCCCTTTCACAGGACGGAAGGAACAAACCCCACAGACACCTTGATCAGGACTATTAACTTCAAAAGTATAAGATGAATTTTAGTTTTTTAAGTTTCTCACTTGGTAGGTTTCATTATGGAAGCCCTAGAAAAGTCACACATGAAATTGGGCTTAAGTCCTAGACAAACTGTTTTTCTTGAGTTAGCACTGATATTTCGAGTCAAGGTCTAGTTCACTTAGGATCTCATATATAAAAATCACAAACTGACTTCTTCTAATGTCTCTAGGAAACACTAATGAAAGAAAGAAAACTGCCATTAGCTAAGACAGACTTAGGACTGTCTCCGCTTCACTGGCAATGTGATGTGGACCAGCCAGCTGGTGAAGTGACTTGGAGCAGGCAGCTTACTCCCACTGCATAGACATCTTTTTCATGTGTAAAATCAAATAGCTGTAAATTTCCTCTGTAGCTATAATCTTCATTATTAGCAATTAAAATATCTACTAAATACCAAAAAAAAAAAAAAAGCGAAAATGTTTTGATGTTTCCTTTCATGGCCAGTTAAGCAAAATATCTTTGTATAAATCATTTGTTTTAAAACCATCTCTTAGTTTTGTCTTCCGGGAGAAAAGTTCCTATAGCACAACTACTTTCAATAACAATTTGAAAATAATCCATCAACATTGCTTCCAATCAAGCAGATTCCCAATTTCTTATATATTTGGTTGTGAGCCTAGCCTTTAACGGCTGAGCCATCTCTCCAGCCCAGATTCCCAATTTCTAATGTTTGCATTCTATTTCAATCTTTTTTCAGTGCCGAGTAGTGAACTTGTCCATTTGGTGACATCTCCATTTCAGCACTGAGGCGTTCCTGAACTATACTCTACACCTGAAGAAATAGAATCTGAAGGAAGGAGTCTATATTTTTCTGAAGCACTTTAAGTGGTTTTCATCCATAGCAAAGACTGAGAAGCAAGTGCACACAGATCCTGCCCGTATTACACACAATGGCATAGTAAGGAAGGCATTCACAGTGTGGATTACTTTATTTCCGTGTGTGCTCTCCAGACTATAGCCCAGTAGAGTTAGAGTAGCCCTTATTCTTGTTCAAACGGAAAGTCGATAAATGAGAAAAAAAATCCCTAAAGAGGTTAAAAATTCCAAGGCTTAAGATATAACTCCATGTTCTGTGTTTTTAAAAAATCACCAGATATTAAGTGGGAGTCCAGTTCCTCTGTTCTGTGACGCTCGCTTATCCAGTGGTTTTCAAAGTATGGTCCCGGCATCCCTGGGGTCAGTTTAGGGATCTGTGAGGTCCACAAATATTTGTGTCATACTGAGATGTTGGCACTGGCATCCTGAGTGTTCACTGGAGGATTTTAGTAGCTATTTAATGGGAGGCATCATACATGACTACAGAAGGGATGAGAATTTAGCTTTCTTCAGTTAAGCCAAACTAAAGACCTTTGCAATTGTAAAATAATGCCATTCTTCTCACTAATTTCCAAAAATGTTTCATATTAATATTTAATAGGCTTATTGTTGTTACCTTAAATGAGCGAATACCTTTGGTTTTAACCTTAAATTCTCAAGTAGATATAGAATTCAGGAGGCTGTTGGGGGGGCTCTTAATTTCTAATAGTATAAAGATTTCCCATCAAACAGTTTGAGAACCACTGTTCTTCTCCCACCTCAAGCGGTCAAACTCTGTGAATGGACAAGCAGCAATTACCATCCGAAATGTAGGGAAGAAGGAATTCTGACTTTAGAAGCCACACAACTCAAAGTTCTGCCTTGCTGTGCTTTTCCAGCACTAAATATCTCTTTTGATCATGCATAATAACACCTTAATCAGCTTTCAAAATGTGTCACTCCTCTTGTGAAATCTGCCTCATTTTAAGTAACTCCAGGTTGTTGCATACTACTGGGCTCTGTATTCAACTCTACCGTGGTCTGTAAACAGTATTTTACTTATCTCTTCATTCTTTAAACATTAAAGAATCTGCTGAGGCAGAGTAGTAGAGTAATGAATGATAATATGTGTTGGGATCTAACACACTTGGGATTGAATTCTTATTTCCTTATTAGCAACTCAAACTCTTAGCAAGTTTCTTAGGGTGTGGGAACTCTAGTTTCTACATTTAAAATATGGCCAAATAATAAGTATCCTGCTGTCATTTCCAGAAGTTGGAAAGAACTTAGTATGCTGTTCAACATTCAGTGAGTCTCTAATAAATATATGATTAAAAATACATATATTATACCTATTCAATCATACTGTCCCCAGCAGTATAATCACTTAATAAATATTTCTTAAAATGTAGGATAGGAATTTCCTCAAAATACAGAAAAATATGAACTCTGTACAAAAAAAAGGTTAAGTTCAGCTATTTCAAAACTTTCTATTTTGCTAAAAACCAACAGTGTTTCCACTACACCTCTGAATCTTTTCCCCTCCCTTTTGTTGTTGTTGTGTTTTGTTTTTTGTTTATCTGTTTCTGTTTTTTTGAGACAGGGTCTCATTATGAAGCTCTGGGTATTCTGGAACTCACTGTGTAGACCACACCTCCACTCAGAGAGCTGCCCGCCTCTGCCTACAAGTGCTGGGATTGAGGGTGTGTGCCACCACTCCCAGTTTTTTCCCTTCCTCTTAATCTCCAATTATAAAGCTCTCAATAGAGTTTCAAAAAAAACTTATTACTTAACCACATACTCTTTAATTTCTCCTATGACTATTTCTGATCTGTCATTAACTGCTTCATAAACCATAAGGGTTAGGCTCTCTTCTCTGAAATTGCTAGGGACAATTTTCTTTACTTAGGTAGAGCAAAAATTTTTCTTAATATGTCTTCCATGACACATACGACTTTATCTTCAACATATGTATTCTACAATATGGGTACAATTTATTAGAGAATAGAGGTAATATAAAACATATTTTATCTATAGAATATTTCCTAAGGGTGATTATTAACTATTAGCCATTTGTGCTATACCTTAAAGATATGCAGAACACGGTCATTGCCTTATTAATGATCTAATATTTTAAGTCATTTTATGATATAATTTAAGATATATATATACACACACACACACATATATATAGTGATAACATTTCTTAAAACTTAATTTTTTTAAACTTCCTTTTTGTGTTGTTCAAAAGATTCCCTTCTTTAAAGACCTTTAATTATGAACTGAGGGTTGTCTTACCAAGACAAAGGGTTTAAAGCAGTGTGTGTGTGTGTGTGTGTGTGTGTGTGTGTGCTGCTAGTTCCCTGGGATCCAATGCAGTCAGCCTAGGCAAGTGCTCTACCACAATGTTACAATTCCAGCATCATGATATTTTATCCTAGGTGTTTCTAACTTTCCTCTCAACTGTATCACCAAAAGGACAATGACCACAACCTTGCCAGTCCTGGCAACACTGCAGAATAACCCAGTCAAGCATTGTGTTGATACATACTTTGTATTTTAAAATTTGGGAACGGAGACTATCTACTGTATACCTTACAGCAACATGCTGTTTTTAATGTACCTTTAAACACCGCATCAAAGAGCAGACTTAAGCTAATTGCCCTAGAATATTTCGAAACTCGTGTGAAAGGTTGAAAGCAGAGTTGACAAACAGAAAGAAAAATCTATCAGGAAGGCAAAGAAGAGAATTGGAAGGCAATGTATCTATACGAGAATAGTGCTTTGAAAATAAACTTCATTGGGGGTAGATTCCTGAAGGCCCGTGAGGGGAAAAGGACAGGGTCAGAATGAGGGGTAAAGGGCACAGAGAGGGAAGATAAAAGAACTTTTTGACAGTTGGGCCAATCCCTTCGACAAATCCAGAACTACTATCAGTGGGCCCTGTCTGTTTTATGTCACCTGTCACTCCTTTCTGCCAATGGCCCCTTCTAAAACCATGTTGTCACTCACCTCCAAGGACTGTGCCCAGGAAGATGCATTTCTTTTTGTGACGTTTCAGAAAATTCCACATTGATCTCAGCATCTTCAGACCCCGGGTTGTGTGGGTTGCCTAGGGGAGAGGGACTGGCTCACCAGGAAACCGTGTCTTCCGTCAATCTGGCCCGGATCTCTGGCAGAAGCGAGGTGGCGGCGCTAGGTGATCTTCAGAAACCCCAAACGTTTCTTTGCGCAGAGGCTGTAGCCAGAGCGGAGGAAGGGGGCGTGGACTACAGCGGAGCAGCAACGCTTACGGTCCCCTAGCCCCGGCTTACTGATCCGGACCTGGGTCCGTCCGCAAATAGCTCCCGGGTGCCTCGCCTTTTTCCGTCTTCCCGGAAGCAAGGGCCCGCGCCCGCCGCGTTCCGCTGTCCTCTTTCCTCCAGTCCCTTGGCCCGGAGTCTCTGAGAGACGGCGATATGGAAGAGAAAGTGGAGTCCACCACTGTTCCAGACGGCTCGTGCGTGGTGTCCGTACAGGAGACCGAAAAGTGGATGGAGGAGGCGATGCGAATGGTGAGGAACCCGGCAGGTGGATGCCGAGAGTGCAAACTTTCTCCTGGCCACATCCTGACCAGAGTAGTTTGAGCAAATGTGCCTGGCGCGCTTTCTCATCACCATTATATATGGGCTCTCAAAATACCTGAAGCAATAGCTTGTTTTATTCTGGAGGAATTTTCTTTAGCTTTGTCTCATAGTAATTGGAGTTGAGGGAAAATACAGAGACTGTTTGATTGATGTGTAGTATGTATTACAGGGAGCCTTAGCTGCTGCCTGGGGATACGTGCTACCCAAATGCCTACCTTCCTTTCCATGTGGGCACATATTTTCCACATTATTTTATGGTTTGCTCCCGACGCCTTTGAACATATATAATGGAAGGAAGCTGATGTTTCTGGAAGAGGGTCATATCAAAACGTACCCCAGTATAATCCTCACCGATGACGTATTTACGCTTTCTATAATACTTTTCTCTGCCCTTGTATTTCCTTCCCGCAATCCCTTTAGGATTGCTCTTTATGGAGGGCCCCGGTCGTATTTACATGTTTTTCCAAGCTTATTACCCATATGGATGTGCGGCAAGGATATATATGTATGTATGCACAGTCTTTCTGATGCTGGGTTTTCATTCTGTGAACATCATGGAATTTGTTTACATCATTGTGAAGGCCTTAAAAACTAAGCTCAGCCCTTGATGCAGGGATGTTATTTTTGCTTATTCGTTTACAAAATTGAAATTTTCAACGTTTCCTTCTAATGGTTATGGAAGTTCACATTGATAAGAAATTAAAGTCTAGAACATTTAACAAATTATGTAAAAGTTACTTAAAAGCCCTGACCTCAGAGATAGCCCTGCTGATATTTTGTAAGCACCCTTCATATATTTCTGTCCCTGTGAAAACAGAAACATGCTTTCCGCCCCCTCCCCCAAAATAGCATAATTCATTCTTTTTTTTTTAATTAACTTTTTTTTTTTTTTTGGTCATTTTTCTCAGAGCCTGGGGTGGGAGGAAGAGAGCCTTTGTTCTTCTGTTCTTGAGTTGAGAATTTGTTGGTTTAAGGAAGACCAAGTCGCCATTTCCATTTCAGTGGAAGAGCTTTGGCCTCTTCCAAAGAAGGCTAGCTTCTTAAGTTCAAAGCCATGTACCCAGTTAGACCTATTTTGACCCAGCTCTTTTGCATTTGTGACAAGAGAAAGGGACTAACTAGAGTTGGGAGGGGCATTGGAAAATCTGAGATTGGACGTGGGTTTTCAGCTTCGAGTTTTGAACTTGTCAGTAGAGGAAATGCATGCACATTTGTATGTGTATGTGTACTGGGAAGCAATTCCTCTAAATCGACCTCCACAGACCGCTTTCTTCGGGCGTCGCTTTCTCTCAACTGCCACTCCCATTTGCTCAGCCACTCCCTAGCATCCTGGCCTACAAGTCGTGCCTTATCAATTATGTTCTATGTCTCTTTAAGGTAATCCTGTCACTTCTAGTGAGATTAATTTTGCTGGAAGGAAAAAAAAGAAAGGACCCAGAGGCACTAGGTACCAAGAAGCCCAGTACTCTGTTGACCTGGGAGCAGAGAAAGGCTGCCAAGACAAGCAGTGTTCTGGAGCATGTCGGATGCACTGTGGATAAGGCTCTAGGCATTCCCTACCTATGTGCTTCCTACCATGTTGGGGAGTTTTAAAATAAGTTATTATTTGTGCATGTGTATGTGTGGAGAGGGTGCATCTGTGTGTGTGCTCGCATGTGTCGGAGGACTACAGAACAACTTTTGGGAGGAGAGATATTTTTCTCCTTCCACTGTGGGTTCTGGGGATGGGACTCATCCTCACGCCTTCACAGCAAGCCTTGCTGAGCCATCTTGCTGGCCCAGTCTTTGATTTTCTTCTGTATGTTCGGAGCTGCTCTTGACATTGTATCTCCTGACATCGCATTCAGTGGTCCAGGATGCAGGCTCACCAGAAGCCTTATCGCGCATCCCTCCCTCTTACTAACTACTCCCTCTCCTCTTGTCACTCAAACCACTCCGAACCAAAACTCTGATGAAGGGTCTAGTCAGTGAAGCCGTACGGGTTACTAAAGAGGCTTCGGAGAGAGAGAGCGATGCAAAGAACCCAGCACCTGACACTAATAGTTGTTCCAACTATTAATGGAGTAATGACTTTTATTCCAGATGTCTTAGATGGCTAAGTTATTTGACCTCCCTGTGCTTTGGTTTCCTTATCCAATGATGCTCAGTGTCCCTATCACATTCGGATTATACACTAAAGGAATTTATAGTTACAAAATGCTCAAAATAGTCCCAGACCAAACCATGCACTTGCGCGCATACACACACACACACACACACACACACACACACACAGAGCTAGTTAGATTTTCAACCTATGCATCTTGAGATGTAGACATGGCATTACCTCTTAAGAGATCTGTTGGGAGGTACAGTGGAACACTGAAAATCTGAGCCCTAGAAGTCATTTCTTCAAGCCATTGCTTTTCATTTCCGCCGCTCCACCTGAAATTCCTCTGTCGCGGCCTTGACACCACTGACACTGCCTTTCTTTTTGGCCTGCATTTTCCTAGGGTCTTTTACACAGTTAACAGATCTGCCTGACTCTTCATCAGTAGGCTTGCTACATCCTTCTTTAGCTCAGTTACTGACTTTCCCCTTTTACATAATTGTAAGCCACAGGAAACAGCAAAAAGTGTGCACAGAGAGGGCCCAGGCATTCAATGTTCTTCAGTGTCACAGCTTGTCTAACTGTTGCCTCACTATCAGAACCAGGGAAACCTCATTGGAAGACTCTGAAGAACTTATTAAAGTCTCATCAGCTTAGTGTGTGTGTGTGTGTGTGTGTGTGTGTGTGTGTGTGTGTGTGTGCAACATGGATCATAGATTTTTATATTTATTTTTTTTAAAACTTCCAATATATTTTCCAAGTTGGTGTCATCGTTACATAAAATATCCCTAAATTTCCATGTGTCTCTTAGAATAAAAGTTGTGGGAAAGAGTGACATCCAGTCTGATCATTTTTATGGTATTGATACTCTATGGGATCATATCTATAATCTTAGAGAAGCTTAAAAGAATTAATCAAGTAGAAGTTTACCAAGGCAAAGTATTATAGCCAAATATTAACACATGTTATATATTCTCCCACCTCTTTGCAAATATGGGTATCATCTCTGAGAAGGGGCGGCCTTGGTATTTTAAGAACACTGGTCAAAAGCCATTGATTACTCAGGTAATCAATGAGATTAAATGAGGCGCAGGACCTGGGAAGGGAGACATTCCTGAGTTCTCCTTAACACAGACGCCCAGCAGAGAACACAGCACATCACAGTCCAAAGACACCAGCGTTGAGACGGGGAAAGCACAGCTGTGTCTGTTTGCCCAGGTCATTGTCCACCCCTCGGTTCCCTCTGCTGCGTCTGTTTTTATCCACAGCCTTCTGAGCACTGAACGTCACCTCTCAGACTTTCCACTTTGTGTTTCAGGCCAAAGAAGCACTCGAGAATATTGAAGTTCCTGTCGGCTGCCTCATGGTCTATAACAATGAAGTTGTGGGGAAGGGAAGAAATGAAGTGAATCAAACAAAAAACGTGAGTGGAGCACTGAGAACACAGAAGCATACTATGGCCACGGTGGGGCCAGTTGGCAAGACAAGAGCCAATGTGTCCTCTGGGGCAGTTCCCTGCCCACCTCCCGCTTAGTGTGTGTGTGTGTGTGTGTGTGTGTGTGTGTGTGTGTGTGTGTGTGTGTGTGTAGGCTGTGGAACAGTTCCTGCTGTCCCCCTCCCATATGTGTGTGTTTGTAGTGTGTGTGCGAACGCTAGTGCGTGTGCATGAAGGATGCAGGTTGAGGTCAAGATGTCTTCCTCTATCACTTTCCACCTCGTATTGTGAGACAGTGTCCCTCCCTGCACCTGGAGTTCATCAGTTCAGCTCAGCTATTAGCTAGCTAACCCTAGGGATCCCCGCTTCTGTGTTCTGCATCAGTTGTCCATGGGAATATATGGCTGTGTCTGGTAGTCTCAAGGGTTCTGAGAGTCTGGATTCCTGTTCTCATTCTTTCCCTGAAAAAATTACTTAAGAAAACCATCTCTACAGCCCTAGATCTTTTTTTTTTTCTTCCTTTGTAAATTATTATTTTTTTCCCTGATTGGAACACTGATGCAATGACTTTTGTTTTGTTTTAGGTATCAAATTTTCAGAAAAGTTAAACGAAACTGTAAGATCCTAGTAGATAAACTTGCCATTTCTGCATTTGTGACCTTAACCAAAAGCTAACAAAGGGTTACATCTTTGGAATTTCATTATGTTTTCTTTTAACACTTGAACGAAACAAAAGGACTTTTGTTACATCAGCATATCGGCCCAAAAGAAACTAGTGCACCTTGGTAACATTCAACCTGAAAGTTCACCTTTGCTGTTGCAAAGCAGATCTGTTTAACTTACAATGTTCCTTTCTGTTTCTTTAAGGTTTTCTTTTGTTTGTTTAAGGGGGTGTCGAAGAAAGGCCTTCAATGTACAAATTCGAGGGAAGCATAAAAGGATTACAGTGGAGGAAACATTTTCCTTTTTTTTTTTTTTTTTTTTTTTTTTTTGTATTCAATCAAACAAGCCCTCCAAGATGAGCTGTCCTCAACTACCTGTGTTTCAGCCTTGATAATCTGGTGTCATTGTGTGCAGACTGGAAAGTTCGTTGTTTCAGACAATGCTTCTTAACGGTGACGTCCAAGCGGTGTGTCACAGTGGACACATCTGGGAAGTGGAAGTAGGTGAAAGTGCCGTGCAACATTTTATGGTTCTAAAGTACCAGACGGACTCAGGGTAACGTAACAGCAACGTGGTTCTCGTGGACTTTGATCTTTTGTGCTTTGGGAGCACAGAACAGTTTAATTAATTAGCGCTGGGGCTTTGAGGCCTTTAAAGCCCATCCTCGATGCTTAGCAAAACTCCTGTCAGGTAGGAACCCAGACTCACCAGGCAGGTGTGAGGGTATAAAATCATTCACGGTAGGTAGGTAGTACGCATGCTGCTCATGGAGAAGACAATGACGAGTACCTAACAGTTCTGTTTTACATAGTTGCCATGGCACCTGGTTTGTACTCTGTGGTTCAATGGAGTGTGTTTAACATGAGAATTAATGACTGCGTCCCCTGTAACTTTCATTTCTTAGACACTTGGGAGCTAAGCAGGGTTACCTCACTGTCCTGTGTCTTGCATAGAATTGCCTCTTGATTACAGCATGGAAAGGCCCTGGGCCCCAAGTGAGGAGACCAGAATTCTGCTTTGGGCTAAGATACACCCCCCACCCCTACACACACACCCAGTCTCCTCTCCCTGTGTACTTCCAGTGCATGATCAGACAGCTTACTGTGTGTTTTTAGCACTAAGAGCGCATTGAGGAATCTTTTTTTTTTTTTTTCCAGAGCTGGGGACCGAACCCAGGGCCTTGCGCTTGCTAGGCAAGTGCTCTACCACTGAGCTAAATTCCCAACCCCTTGGAGGAATCTTTAGTGTTAAAGTTCTCTTGTATTGGTGCAAAGCCAGAACAGTGCATTCTCCTGTGAAGCCCTTCTGTCCCCGGGTTTAATCACTCAGTCTTCTTCCTGTCTGCCAACACCGATCACAGCATTGTGGTCCAATGCTGTCGGGCTTTTCTGACCGTGCTCCAGGTCCCAGGAAAAAGAGTACCTTTCTCTTCTCCTCACTCAGTGTCCTGCTGGTGGAGGACCAATTCTGATCACATAAAATTTAGTTGGCTCGTTTAGGGCTAGGATCCGGTATGACTTGTCCACAAATGCTGTTGTCACTGATACTATAAAGTATCCCATAGAGAATCTGTGGTTTGCATTACGCTATTTCTATTTTTAACTGTTTTGTTGATTTTTTTTTTAAATTGGCATGCAAAGTAATGCGTTTCTTGGTGAGATTTTTCTACACGCTCTTTGGTGGCCTTCTTCTCCCAGTCTCAGGTTTCAGCCCCTCTCCAGCTCTTCCTGTTCTGCTCTCTTGTCCCATGTCTTCTGTTGCCCTCTTTCTGCTGTTGGTTAGATGGTTGGCTGGTTGGTTGGTTGGTTGGTTGGTTGGTTAGTTGGTGGGTTGGTTAGTTGGTTGGTTGGTTGGTTAGTTGGTGGTTGTTGGTTGGTTGGCTAAGTTGGTTGCTGGCAGTTGCTAGTTGCTGGTTGGTTGCTGGTTGGGTTGGTCTCTGTGTACCCCAGGCTGTCCTCAGAACTTACTCTGTAGACTGGGCTTGGCCTCAAGCTCAGAGATCTGCCTAGCTCTGCCTAGGAATAAAGTGTGTGTCACCACCACCCGGCTTGCCCCACCCCCCTTTTTAATTCTTTTTCCTCTTTCCCAACTTACACTCCCTTAACAACTCTTATCCCCCTCTCATGGTTTTATGATTTGTACCCCTGCATGTATACACTTATGGAATGCACATGTATGAAAATTTAAATCTCGGTTCCACCTTTGAGAATAAAACTTGGCGGTATCTGTTGTTCTAAGTCTGGGATACTTCTGGGGTTGGGGAAATAGGTAAAATTACTCGCTGTGCATGCAAAAGGTATCTGAATTTCAGTCCCCTGCACCCACATAGAAAACTAGGTGTGGCCATGGAGGGGCCTGCAGAGCTGAGGGAAGGCTAGACTGGAGGGTATCCAGGATTGCTGCAGCCATGCCCAGATTCAGTGAGACTCTCTTTTTAAAGGAACAAGGCAGAACGTGATGAGACGGGACCCTTGACGTCCTCCCCTAATCTCTGTATGCATGCAAACGGGTGCTCATACTTTTCACATAGTATATGCGTACTTTGTGTGGTGCTTTGTATAAAAAATGGCCCCAGCTTGGTTCCCAGTGGGTGAACTGTTTAGGAAAAATTCGAAGGTGTGGCCTCATTGGAGGAGGCATGTCAATAGGAGTGGGCTTTGAGGTTTCAAAAGCTCAGCCAGACCCAGTCAGGCTGTCTGTCTGTCTCTCTCTTTCCTCCTTCCTTCCTTCCTTTCCCTTCCTTCCTTCCTTTCTGCCTGTCTGTTTGTGTTTCTTTTCTGTCTCTGTCTCTTTTCTCCCTGTCTCTCTCTCTGTCTCTGTGTGTGTGTGTGTTGTGTGTGTGTGGTGTGTGTATGTATGGTGTGTGTGTGTGTGTGTGTGTGTGTTCTTTCTCGGGTTCTCTGTCTGCCTGCCTGTCTGTCTGTCTGTCTGCCTGTCTCTGGCCTGTGGATCGGGATGTAAGCACTGTGGGGTGTGTGTGTGTGTGTGTGTGTGTGTGTGTGTGTGTTCTTTCTCGGGTTCTCTGTCTGTCTGTCCGTCTGTCTGTCTCTGGCCTGTGGATCGGGGTGTAAGCTCTCTGCTGCTGCTCCAGCACCGTGTCTGCCTACCTGCTGCCTTGCCCACTGCCGTGATGATCGCGGACTCACCCAATGAGACTGTGAGGCAGCCCCCAGTTAAATGCTTTCTTATATAAGTTGCCCTCATCGCGGTGTCTCTTCACAACAAGGTGTAGCTGGCAAAGACCCTGCCGTTCTGTCATCCCTTCCTCCATTCTGTGCAGAGTTTCCCTTGCTGCGCAGAAGCTCCTAAAGCTCTCAACTACGTGCACTGTTAGAACATCTTCTCAGAAAGCTTTTGCCTGTGTCCATCTCTTGAAGTGGTTCCCAGCTTTCTTCTAGGGGTAAAGTGTTTCAGATTTTGTATTAATACCTTTGATCCATTTGACATTGACTTTTGCGTAGGGTAAGAGAAATGTGTTTAATTTCATTCGTGGATGCAGATATCCATTTTTCTCAGTACCATTTTTTGAAGAGGCTGTCTTTTTTACAATATATGTTTTTATACGTATCAGATATCAGGTGGTTGCAGCTATGGAGATTCATTGCGGGTCCTCTATTCTCTCTCACTGATCTCTATGTCTGTTTTGTATTATGGCTGTGTAGTGTGATTTGAAGTCAGCTATTGTATTTGTCCAGAATTGTTCATTCAGCTTAGGATCGCTTTTACTGTTCAGAGTTTTATGGTTGTTGTTGTTGTTGTTTGTTTGGGTTTTTTTTTGTGATTCCATATTAAGGTTAGAATTGATTTTCCTAGTTTTGAAAAGAATGCCATTAGAATTTGCATAGGGATTGCATTGAACTTGTAGGTTGCTTTTCGTAAGACCACTGTTTCTGAAGTATTAATTCTGCTAATCCCTGCTCGTGAACAGTCTTCCTGTTTTCTATTTCCTTCAGTCTCCTCCTTGACTGTCATAAAGCTTCCATTGTGGTGTCAAGGGCTTTCACGTCACTGACATGACTTTTTACTTTTAGATATTTTAAAAAGCTATTATAAAGGTGAACTTTTCCCCTTATTTCTTCCTTGGATAGTTTGTTATCGACCTATAGGAAACCTACCGTTTTCATCTGTGCTGATGTTCTACCCCGCCACTTCTCTGAAAGTGTCACATGTGAAGGTTTTCTGGCAGAATGCACAAGGCTCCTCCTCTTGTCATCCAACAATGATGTCATTTCACCCCTTCCTCTCTGACCTGTGTCTGATTTCTCTCTCTTGACCTACTGTTCTAGCTAAAACTTTGGGCAGCACATCGAATGAAAGTATAGAAGTTGGTTTTTATGCTTTGAGTTGGAAGACATGTTTTAATTTTTTTTCCTCATTCAGTTTATTCCCTGTAGGCTTGCCATATATGACAGTTATTATGTAGTCCCTCTGGTCTTAGTTTCTTCGGGACTTTTTATCGTGAAAGTGTATTGAAGTTGGTCAAATACCTTTTCTGTCTCTGTTGAGATTGTTCTGTTATTTATGTCTTTAACATTATACCGGGGTTGGGGATTTAGCTCAGTGGTAGAGCGCTTGCCTAGCAAGCGCAAGGACCTGAGTTCGGTCCCCAGCTCCAAAAAAAAGAAAAGAAAAAAAGAAAAAAGAAAAAAAGAACATTATACGGTATATTGCATTTATTGATTTGTATACGGTATATTACATGTATATGACGAGGCACCGTTGCGCCTCTAGAATGAAACCACTTGATTGGTGTGGGAGCTACTGCGTTTGCCTTAGGTTTGTCAGTATATTGAAAGGTTTTACATCTGTGTTCATGGAGAAAGACGGTCTATGCTTTTCTTTCTCTGCTGTACCCTCATGTGGTTTTGTTACTAGGGTAAGACTTGCACTGGGGGAGTAGTTAAGTAATGTTCTTTCCCTTTTTATTTTGTGGAACAGCTTGAGGAATATTAGTAGTAGGTCTTCCTTAAAAGTTGAGTAGAATTTGGCCGTGAGTCCATCCAGTCCTGGGCTTTTCTTTGTGGGATACTTTTGGTTACTATTTTAGTTTCATTGCTTGTTATACATTTAATTTGTCTACATCTGCTTGGCTTAATTGTTGGTATATTAACATGTGTTTAGAAATTTGCATTAAGTTATTTTTAAAGGTTTATTTATTCATTTATTGATTTATTTATTTTGCGTGTGTCTGTGTTGTGTGACACTATACTGGGGGGCGTTGCAGCGAACAAATGTCTACTCACCTCAGATAAGGAAGCAACAGACCAAAAGTACGGGTGTCACTGAAGTCCAGCTTGGCGGACCAGTTAACATTATTTGGGTTACTTACAGGAAAGCTTGCCCCAGTATGGAACCTGGAAACTTGAAGCTTGTTGCACAACTTGCAGGCAGCTCAGCAACTTGGAGAACTTTTCTTTCAAGTACCTTAGGCATTCAGAGCCTCTTTCAAAGCAAAATGGCTGATCTAAGCATGTCTCTTATCAGCCTTACTGCTTATATGCACTTGAAGACAGAGGGGGATATCTAGTATATCTAGTCAGTTTCAGGGACTTCCTGAAGCCTTTGAGTTGTTTACTTCCTGAGTTTAAAGAACTTTTCTGCAAGATGGAATGTTTCACATCAACCTAAAACATCCTGTGTCTTAAGAAACTCACATCTAAGGTAGAAAACTTTATCTGTGCACGTGTGCGTGTGTGCACGTGTGCATGTGACTGCATGCCTTTAGGTACCTTCAGAGGCAAAAAGAGGAAGTTGGATCTCCTGGAACTGTTCACTGTAGTTACACACACTTGTGGACCACCCAGTACATGTGATAAAAACTGAACTCTGGTCCTCTGCAAGAGCAGCAAATGTTCTTAATCTTTGTGCCTTCTTTCTACCCCTGCATTAACATCATTTTCATCGGAGGAAAGAAGAGTGCCTAAATAGCATCGTGCCATACTATGCTTGGTGTGGCCCAGATTGCTCTTGGCGCTGTAAAGGAGGAGATAACTCTAGTTCAGACATGGAGGATCCAAAGTTTGCTTAGACCCACAATTAGTACATCCCTGTCAGGATTCAAATTTCAGTGCAATTGATTCCATATGCTGGGTGATTTCTCCTGTACTATCCCAAGAAGCATGTGAAGTCTCAAACGTGTGCTTAGTTAGGGTCTGTTGCGCTGTGAGGCAAACGTGATGACATTCCGGTAAGCTCAGTAAAGGTTTGCTTGACGGGGAGGTCAGTTGAAAGTCTATCTGAAACTGGAGCATAAACTTATGAAAATTGCAACCTTCCATTAGAATATTCAGAAATGGTGGATATATTTTTTTTTGTGACTTATCCCCTCTGTAATATTTTCATGAAAAACAAATTTCCCCAAGGTCCACAAGGATTTCAGTAAAAACACAGCAGGGTTTGCATAGTACAGGGGATTAGGCATCCGTGTTGGTGAGGTTTCATATTCGCACTGGGGAACCGCTAAGGGCGTCCTGAAACCTGTGTCCTAATACAGTCAGACGTGGTAGGAATGCTTCCCAATTGACTTTTTGCACACTTTAAAGACACCAGCTGTATTGTATGAAACAAACAATATCAATGCCTCTCTCTCTCTCCCTCTCTCTCTCTCTCTCTCTCTCTCTCTCTCTCTCTCTCCCCCCCCCTCTCTCTCTAGGCTACTCGGCATGCTGAAATGGTGGCCATTGATCAGGTCCTGGATTGGTGTCATCAACATGGACAGAGCCCTTCGGCGGTATTCGAACACACGGTGCTGTACGTCACTGTGGAGCCGTGCATCATGTGTGCCGCTGCCCTGCGCCTCATGAGTATCCTTTGACTTCCCAGCTTCCTGCCTTTCCCTCGCTGCCTCCGGGCAACGCATGGCCAGACGCGCAAGCCGTCGTTCTCCCCTTACGTTGTTTGTTTTTCTCTTTAATGTGAAGAACCGAACCCAGGCTCTCGCACAGGCTGCATCTGCTTATCCCCGAGCCATAGCCTTCCCCAGCCTTCAGTCCCGTCACGTGTGGAAACGGCGTTATGAAACACTGCACAATTTAGCCAGAAACGGGAAAAAACGGTTTCTACCCAGCAGAGTTACCTATTCTTTCTCTGTGTCGACAGCCAAGAAAGAATCGGACACTTAAGCTAGGGGAAGAAGAGCTCAGAACTAACTTAAACCCGTCTGTCAGGATCCATTCAAATTAAGGCAGAGCCTGGAGACATCCTGAGGAAGATG